>NW_015175366.1:774398-817824 GCF_001447785.1 Gekko japonicus
GAGGGGGGGCCCGTGGCTCGCCCCCTCCACCCCACCCCCCGCCCCGCACACGTGTTCCCTGGGCCACCTTAGCCGGAAGGGAGGGCGACGGCCAAGGAAGCGGCGCCCGCCCAGGCTCCCCGGGAGGGAAAAGGCTGCCGAGCGGCAAACACGCGAGGGGGGGGGAGGTCCTGGGACACCCCAGCCCCGCCCCCGCCTGCCAGCGGCCTGTCTGTTTGGCCCTCGCCAGATCTAATACTTCTAGACTCTAGAAACCTAAACCTCATCCTTCAGCCAGTGCTCGCTGGCCCCGCGCGTCAGAAGGGAGGGAAGGAGCCCGCCGAGACTGGCCCGAGAGCAGCCCGCGGCCCCGGGAGGACTCCAGGCCTGCGTCCGTCTCCTGTGCGCTGGGGACGGACGGAAGCGTCTGGGACGGATGCCGGGAAGACTCCTGCTCCGAAGGGGGCCCAGCCACCCGGCGTCCCGACCGGACAGGTGGGAGGGAGGAGGGCAACGTCGGAACCGAGAGAGGCCCCCAAGGAAGGGAAACCTCCGGCAGCAGCGGGGGCGGGGGGGGGGAGATGCGGAGCGGGAGAGAGGCGGCCGGTTGGTGTCGGCTTCTTCCCCACAAGCCCGGCGCCTCCTGACCCGGAGAGGGGCCGGCGCCCCCCCACCCGCACCCTCGGGCCCCGCAGCCCAGCCAAGTTCACCGCCGACCCCACTGCCCGCAGGGGCCCCGGCGTAGCCTGCTGAGCTGGTTTCCCGTCCCCCGCCGCCTCCCAGCCCGGGCCACTCCGGTGGGCTCGAGTTTGGCGGCTCCCGGGCCCCTCCGCCCTTCCCGCCTCTCCCCCCCGCCTCGCCGCCGCTCCATTTAGGTCACCCGGCAGGACTCCGGCAGCTATTTTCGTCTGCCGAGGAGCTCTGGCAGGCGCTATCAATAATAGATGCTCCTCAAATGTTTCGCGGCCGAGGAAGGGAGGCGAGGGAGGATGGGGGGGGGAGCCGACAGCCGAGCGTCCCCCCAAGCTCAGAGACGCCCCCGCTCGGGCCGCCCGGGAGAAGGAGCATCCCTGCAGCTGCAGGCGCCTGATCGCCCTCCCTCCCCTTTCCCGCCCGCGGGGAGGCCAGAGGGACGAAGGGCTTTCCGGAGGGGAGACAGCTTTGGAGCCTGCCCGACCGACACGGCCCCAGAGCCGACGCGCATCCCCTCCGCTCCAGCAGCGAACGGGACCAAAGCGCATCCCTGGGGGGGGGGGGTAAAGCCAGGGGCTGGTGGGGAGCCGTGGATTTCCCCCACCCCGCCTCCCCTTGGACACCAGCAGGGGTCAGGAGGAGCTGCCTCGTCTCCTGAAGTCCCTCCTAAATGCCGGGAGGACCCCTCGCTTGGATTGGGCGCAGCGCCCCCTCCCTTCCCGGAAACTCCTCCTCCGCGCCGGAGAGGGAATCTGGGGCTGCTCCCGCTTCATGGATTCCTATGGAAAAGAGCACACACACACCCCACCCCGCTCTTGCTGGCTCTACCAAAGGCCCACCTAGTTCAGCAACCTCTTCGTCCAGTACAGACTAGCCCGATGCCTCATGAACAGAGTGACGCTTCGAGCAGCTAATGATTAGAGATATGCTTCACCTGAACATGGAGGTTCTGCCAGTGTTCCCTCTAAACTGAGTTAGTGTGACCTAGCTCACCGGTTTTTTAAGCCTCCGGCTCACAGATTTTTGTCTCAGCTCAGGAAGGAGCAAACTAATTTCTGCAGCAGCCAGATCGCTCGCTCACAACTTTAATGCCAGTAGCTCACAAAGAAGAATTTTTGCTCACGAGGCTCCACAGCTGAGAGGCAGCATGGCGTTACCTCTAGTAGCCACTTCTATTTGGGTAGAGCTGGTAGACGATGGTGTGATTTTAAAAATAAATCATGCAAGGAAGTGATCCTCTCCGCTTCCAGAAGAACACCAATGCCTCTGGGACTAAGAGGCTCGCGAGGTTCGGGCTTGTACTGCTGTTTGGAGCCCACTGCCATCCTCAACACTTTCATAGACCGGGAAATCCTTCTGAATGGTTGCAACGAACCTTACTGAGACGGGAATGGTGTTCTGGACTGGGAAAGCGGCCTGAGGATTGCAGCTGAAACCGACTAGGGGATTTCGTTTCAATGGAACTGGAGTCCAAGGAAAGCTTCTGATGCCGATCCTTTGAATTCTGCACGGGTATTCCAGAAGCCAACGTTAGGCTTCCCGTTTCACGGCTTTTAAGGGGAGTAAATTTAATAAGCACGTTGCCTTTCAATGGCGCTTGCATTTCAAGAATGAACTCTCCCAAATTCAAAAAGCGGGTGTTTCCATTGGGGGAACCTATACCAAATAAGCTTAACATTCATACAAGGAGAGGCCGAATATCACAATGACAAGCCAGATCAACCAATCCAATCCCACCATTTGGGGCAGTCTTTTAACTGCCTACATTTCACAGGTTCACATTCTGGTTTTCTTTTTTGGTCTGGTCTGCAGAGCTCAGTGAAACACAGATTTCTAGACAGATGCCGGATTGGCACCTTTATTGCTTAGAAGCAAGCGATCTTAGAAACACAGGAAGGGAAGAGACCCGGGGAGTCTTCTGTCATCTACAGCCATCATAAGTGGGTCGGGTTGCCCTCTCATTGATGCCAGGCACGCTTTCCTTCCTATGACTGAGGCCGTCAGAAATGTAGCCTGAGGGCGTTGTTATAACTGCAGCCAAATGCCTTCTTCATGTGAGTGAAATCTCTACCAGACAAACGTAGCAGATTGTGGGCAGCCCAGTTCGAGAAGTGAAAGAACTTCACCCAGCCAAAGAGGACGGCGTCGGCAAGGCATCCTTCACGCCCCAGCTGCACAAATGCCTTCCTTGCGAGCAGAAGGCGGCGGGGCTAGGCGCGCTTCCCCGAGAGCAGGCTTAATGAAGCCCGCCAGCACCGACTTCCGCCTATACATGCGTAGGATTGGACTGCATGTAGGCTTAATTGGAAACTTCTGTAGAAATCAGAGGCATTTCCTTCCGAGTTTACACACCTCCGAGTCCCTAAAACGTGACAGAGTGATCTTGTACATAATAATCTGCCTGTATTCGATTCCCTGGAAAGAATCCCCATAGATCATCTCTCTGGTACAGGCAGACAAATAAGCTTCATTCTCCCTGATACTAAGACCCTCGCTTTAGCAGGGTGCCGTCTTGGAAAAGATCTTGTGGAATACCGCCTAATGCTCCCTCTAAGCTGTGGAATCTTGTGAACAAAAATTCTACCTTGTAAGCTACTGGCATTAAAGTTGTGAGCGGACAATTTGGCTACTGCATAAATTAGTTGCTCTGGAGCCATCCTTCCTGAGCAAAGGCAAAAATCTGTGAGCTGGAGTCTAAAAAAACTGTGAGCTAGCTCACACTAACTCAACTTAGAGGGAACACTGTCTCCCTGCAAGTTAAAGGAGCCGAGGTATTAAACCGTTCACACACTCAGTCACTCTAGGAGCTCTCTCTCTCTCTCTCTCTCTCTCTCTCTCTCTCACACACACACACACACACACACATAAATCCCAGTCATAAACTCCAGACTTGCTGGCGAGTCAGTTCCTTTCCTGTCGCTTAGGAGGACACCGGCCCGTGTTCCTACCCCTGGTCGTCTATTTCCCCAACATAAAACCATCAGTGCCTTCAGGCAAGTGAACTAACCCGGATGTTGAAACCTGCGCTGAGGAATCTCTTTTCCCTACTTCCTCTCGTAAAAAGAGAGAAACGTGTCTGCTGCACCAATGTTCTTCTTTAACAAACACAAACGAAAACAAACAAGCAACAAAGTCAAACTGGGTTTCCCCAGGAGAGTCGCAAATGCGGACAGAAAGCGGCGAGCTCTGTCGGTGGGTGAAGCAGCCGGAGAAGAGGAGCCAGGAAAACCTCCCCGGCAGGCAGGGCTGGGATGAGCCGCGAGGCGGGCGGGGAGAAGGTGAAAGCGGGCCAGGCGCTTACCTTAGCGCGGGGTATTGAAGTCCAGCCGCAGGTGAGCAGTAGACGCTGCAGTGCCTGACTATCCCATAGACCAGCAGGACCAGGAGCGCTTTGCTACACATCGCCACTCTGTGCGGGAGGAAAGGAGGCGCAGCTTTCACCGGGACGCCGGTCGGGTTCTCTGCCCCCCTGCTCCAGACCTGCTCGCTACGGAGGAAGCCTCTGCCACCTGGCCGTTTATGGCCCCCACCCGACGCGTGGGAACCGCCTTTGGGACGATTCACCAACAGGCATAATCTCTGCTCTCACCTCCCCTCTCACACTCCCCCCCCCCGCGCGCGTTACACACAGACACACACACACACACACACACGGCTTCTCCCCAAAGGTCCCCCCTCACTTTCCTCCTCCCTCGCACGTTTGCCATTCGGCTCATCGGTCTTACCATTCAACTCTGATGCCCCGGCGCTAGGAAAGATCGACTGGTCACAATTGGATCGGAGAGAGGCAAAGGAAGTTTCGGCGGTGGCGACAGTTAACACTCTCGAGGCATCGTCTCTCCGTGCCTCAGCCTCTTCCTTCCTCTCTGGTGGGCAAGAGGGAAGCCGCAGGAAGGGTGGGGAGCGGAATGGAGAGCAGGTCGTCTGGTTCGCTGCCCAGCTGGCGGGAGGGGATCGGCTCCCCGAAAAGTTTACAGCAGTGCTCTGAAGTCTGCCAGGCAGGGAAGGGACGGAGAGGGCGAGAGAGGAGGGGAAGGGGTGGGGGGTCCTTCGGGACGGGCGAAAGGGAAGCGCAGAAAGGGGCGAGGGAGGGACGGAGGTGGGAGCTGGCTGCGTCCTTGTCGGAGGCTACCGGAGACGTCCTCTTCCCCTTTGCCCAGCTGCTTCTGGCTTCAGCGGCGCCTCTCTCGGTCTTTCTCCTCCGTCCTTCCCTCTCCTTCTCTCCCCGTTCTGTGCCTTCCAAGTTGACCAGCCCTCCGCTGCTTGCTGCCGATAGCCTAGACCCCTCCTTAGCTACCAGGTCTCTTGCACCTCTCTTCGCTTTGTGGTTGCCAGCTGTCTCTTGTCAACAGGGGTCGGTCTGCCTTGCTGGCGTCTAAGATTGTTTTGTTTCTCTGTTGATGTGGCGTTCGGATTTTTATTTGCCTATGACTGGTTTTTTATTGTTGTTGTTGCAGTCACGTAATAATCGGTATCAGAAAAGACGTCATCACCCCAATTCCTCAAGGAACCGCACAATTCCAACTCCAAGAATGATGCGAGCAGAGGCTTCTCATAACCAATTTAACTTACACTCCCCCTCCCGCCCCTTCCAAACCGAAGGTCTCCGTGGTGTGGCTAATTGTCAAGTCTCACCTTTCCCCCACACTGCTGAGAGGGACAGTTAGAATGAATGACGTTTGTAAAGTCTGCCTGTCTTTCAAGGATATCTTCTACATCCTAATTCTAAGCATACTTCCTGGAAGTTAACCCAATTGATTTCGATGGCATCTGAGTCAATGATTTACAATCACATATATATATATATTTAATATCTCTGCAGGACTGTTCTTAAAAGAGCAGACATGCTCGACTTTTTCATAGATATATTTGGGGTGGGTTGTTTTGTTTTTGGACTAATCTAAGAAATCTAAGTTGGTCGTATGCTCTCCTAACTGGTGCAATTAAATATTTTTAAATCGCTGTTGTTGTTACTATAATTCAAAGGCTGTTTGAAGTCTTAGAGGGTTCGTGGTAATTTTCTAATTAGACTTGGCAATTGACAGTTTGTGGGCCAGTGGGTGGATTGATTACCCGCCGGGCAAACAGTTGCTTTCCCAGTGGAGCTGTCCAAACACTGTGGTGCTGAATTGGCTTTGGCAACCAAACAAGGAACTTGGAAGAACGACGCCACCAGGATTGCTCTATATTTACAGTGCTCCCATGCTGGGAAGGAAAAATTAGAAATGTCACCGTTTAGTCCATGGTTTTTTCAGTTGCATATTTACCATTATTTTCCCCCTTTCCCCTGCCGAATCCGACAACTTATTGCATCAGTATTTGGGGAAAGATGCCCCGGGGTTTTACACCGTTCCTGGGTCTCTGATTAAATTGCATAACCATTTCCATAACAAATAACCATCTCATCTGGAAGGGGGGGGGGGGGAACTGAATCACCATGAATGACTTGAAAGGGAGAATTATGGTGTTCTCTATGAAGCTTTTGTCCTTCGTTGATCCTTTTCGTTCAGCGATATGGGGACTGTTCGGGGAAGCACACAATTTGCAAGGAGGGGGGTTCCCATTAAATCTTCATATGAGAGGGAATTCTTAAGGGAATCCCTTCTCGGCAGTTCACAATCTATGGGCATGATCTTCCTGACAATGACCAGGAGGAAAAAGAGAAATGAGAAAGATCATCGTCTGGTCTCCATTTCAAGTAATTTGGTATTTCTGCTAGTTTCTTGCTTCCCAGTCAAAGGTTGAAATTCAGATTCATTTTAGGAAATTGTCTCAAGAAACGCAGAATGCTGGAGGCAGTGCGGTGCGTTTCAACTGGTAGACTTGGCAAGCAAAAGAATCAGGAAGGAACAGAAACATAACGCATTAACTTCCTAATTCAATTATTTGAGTGCAGTGTGTGTAAACGGGATGTCGATATCTTTTTTAAAAAATCAAAAGTTTATACAACTTAATCATAAATGTTAGGTTCCACTGCTTCCCATAGCGTAAGGAAACAGTATTAATTATCATTAACGTTAATTATCATTAACTTTGTCAGAATCTGGAAAAGATCGACTGTTTAATTGTGTATAGAAGCTATTTCTATTAAAAAAGAGGAAACCCTTTCCCCTTGAGCACCTAGCAAGAAAATTAACATCTTCGTTTCTCTTTTTGACTGATAGGAGTCAGTCGCCCTAGGTTAATCTGATTGATCAGATGAATATAACATTGACTTCACTATAAGAATTCGTGTGATCTAAGACATTAATTTTTTTTCTTCCTTCTCCAAAGAATTTTGATTTTTCTGGATTTTCAGAATTACTGGAACCCGTGAGCGAGACTTTCCTACCAAAGACCTGTTGCAAGCAGCGTCTGCCACCCTGTGGCGAGTTTTAAATGTGCATGTTTTATTTCGCAGTTAAATCCTAAAAACACTTTCCTGGGAGTAACCCTACTGAATAGACCTGAGTACGATTCTGAGTAGACGGGATTAGGATGGCACTGTAAATCTCTCTTCAGTTATTTATAGGGAATATTGATCTCTGCTGTTATTGTAATGTATAGTTTCTGAACAATCTATCCAAAATGTTTTTCTTAGGGATTCATATAGTTTTGTTTTATCCCTAATTAATTTCCTGCATTAAGGGGAAGAAATAATTTTACAAAATAAGAGAATTCTGTGACTCTAACATCTCAATCCTATTCTTATTGCTCAGATGTGAGTTCTAGGGCTTAGTTACAAGGATCAAGGTTTACTGTTTGATATCTTTCAAGACTACTATCTGTAACTCTCTTCTGAGCCCAAATCTTTCTGTGTTCCCAGATGCACAAGTACAAAGAGCAGATACTCATTAGAAAGGTAGATGTCACCCTTACCAAATCAAGAAATGCTAACTGCACAACATACAGGCAACAGTTAATATACATGATATGAACCTGAAAAGCTGTTGTATTCTGCTGCCAGTGTTTCTGGACCAAATATGAGGTTCAGGAAAAATAAGACATAGAAAATTGCATACAAATAGTGTGCCAAAGTCCTATGTTGGATATTCTTTCTTCTCCTGTATGAGGGGGAAGTGTGTAGAATCAAAGTCAATCAGATTTATGGGTTTTGCCTACATTATTCAGAACTAATTTTGTGTCTGGTGCTCATCTGCTGTGCATAATAAAAATGTTATAAGTCATCATTTCATCATGCAGACATAGTTAACTGGAAAACATACCTATCCACATGTATTTGGGTACTACAATAGAAAGAAGGCAAACATAAAAGTTAAGATCTGAAAGACATGATCAAACAATCAAGGTGAAGATAACAGTTAGGGACAGGCTAAGATCTAAAGAGCTACTTATTGGAATAAAAAAGATTGTGTATAACTCTTAAAAATTCCTCTCCTTTGAAAAATAGGATTACCATGCTTTGGGAATTTCTATCAGCTTCAAAATTGTTTACCATCTATTAGATTTTTATTCTATCCTTCTTTCAAGGATTTCTTTATTTATTTGGTTCAATTTCTATCCTGACATTCCCACAAGTGGGCTCAGGGCAGGCTACAACATTAACATAAAAAAATAAAATCAAGATAAAACTATAAACTTAATCCTTAGATGATGGCAATCACACTACATCATAGCTATTACAGTGGTGCCCTGGTGTTAGACAATTAAAGACAGAAAGGGCTAGATCCAAAAAGAAATTCCAGATTATTAATGCCCTACCTTGGCTATCATTCTGTGTTGAAGGAGGAGGAGGAGGAAGAGGATATTGGATTTATACCCTGTCCTTCACTCAGAGTCTCAGAGCAGCTTACAAACTCCTCTCCCTCCCCCTCCCCACAACAGACACCCTGTGAGGTAGGTGGGGCTGAGAGAGTTCTTTCAAGAACTGCACTTTCAAGTCAGAACTATGGCTTCCCCTAGGTCATCCAGCAGCTGCAAGTGGAAGAGTGGGGAATCAAACCCAGTTCTCCTCCCAGATTAGAGTCCACACTCCACACACTTAACCACTACACCAAAATTGAAGACCATAATACAGATGGTAACAGAGAGGTAACACAATGGTAACAGGAGGGACCAGATGGTATTTGACATCTGCTGCCCCACCCAAAAGCTTGGTAGAAGAGCTCCATCTTACAGGCCCTGTGGAACTGTAAAAGAACCCACAGGTGGGAGCTCATTCCACCAGGTTGGGGCCAAGGCTGAAAAGGCCCTGTCCCTGGTTAAGGCCAGACAGATGTCTTTTGGGCCAGGGATCACCAGGCCAGGGCAGAGAACCATTGTCCCCCACCCCCAATCCATTTTGTCATCACAATCACCCTGAACGCAGGTTAGGTTTAGAATGAATGGCCCAAGATCCCACAGTGAGCTTTAATGCAAACTGGGACTCTGAAACCCAGGCCTCCTCACTGATATTCTAACTATAACACTACATGTCTTTTACAGAAGCAGACATGCAGAACCAGTTGCACAGCTGTTTGGATTCTGGTCAAGGACTTCAGTGTGATATCATCATGAAAGTCTACTTCTACATCAATCATGATTTTAGATGTGCCCATTAAAGCAACATCTAGGTGCAAACATCTGATATGATGCAAAATACTTGATCTGTTCTGTGCAAATGCCATCAGGAGAATGACACAGCATGACTCAGACAAACACACAAAGAATGAACCAAAGTAAAGCTAGTCTTGGTATGCTGTACCTTCTACTGCAGGACTGATGCATCGAAAAAGCAAGAAAGCGAACCGGTCAGAATATGCTCAATAGGCCTTATACAGGTTTCAGTTAACATCTTTGCATAACTTTGCATAACAATTCTGTGTTTGCACTGGCTATAATACACATTACTAGGGTGGCTCAGTCAGTAAAGAGAAACAAAAATGGAAGGAAAATCTTGCATCTGAGGGAGGGAAGTGGATGGGGCCATCATATTTGGTGGCAGAGATGGGAAGGATGATGGCCCCATCTCTCTCTCAGGGACAAGATTTTTCCCTCCGTTTTTCTTTCCCTTTAGTGACTGAGCCACCCTAGTTATGTGTTTTCTTCTTTGCTGTCGAAATACAATATTTTGGCTGTGGGATCAGCCCAGGAACCTGAGGGAAGATCAGGAGCCCACTTTAACTTAAACGACTTAAATGGCACTTGAGATATTTCGAAATTCAAAAATAACAAAACATTTTATTTAACTTATAGGGGAAAGTTTAAGGGAAATCAGGGGTTGAAAATTTCTGTGGTAAAACTAGTATATGCATAGACTTTAGTTCTTATGTTTCAGGCCAATGAGAGTCTCTTGAGCTATTCACAGATCTTTATGTTGAGAGGCTTTTGTTCCAGTGTTTTCCCAAACACTCCAGTACATTTACTTTGAGTATTCTCTGACTGTTTTACTTTCCAGAAGGCTGGTACACTCTTTCGCTCTTTCCAGTAACCAAACCTCTTCTATTAAAACACCAATACTTGTCTTGAGTTCTTAACTGACTCTTAAGGTTTCTGCAGGCAGTTTCTAACCACACCAGACCAGGGATCTCTGCACTCTTCAGAGCTAACTCTCTGTTTGACTGGGTAGGGAAATTCTCCTCTCACTAGAAGATCTATCCCTTTTCTTTGGCCTGAGTGGGAGTCTCTGTCTAACTACCCACTTGTCCTTACCAACTTTCCCCCAGTTCTCCTGTCTGTGTTAACCTGCTCTCAGTCAGGGGAGCAGTGGCACAGGGGATTTATCCTCTGGTTACAAGTAACATCTGAGCTGAACAGAACTGCTGTCAGTTCTAGCCCCACACTGGTGTGAGCTACCAGCCTTGTCCCCAGCTCGCCGTCCACCCAGAGGTTCGAAAGCTTCGGCGAGTAGATAAAATGGGTACCACTCCTTAGAGAGGGTGGGCACACCAACACACACCCCCGGTGGGGGAGGTGTTAGCCAGCGAACGGAATGTTCAGCTCATAAGATCGGAAGCCTAGAAGATCTCTTCGGCATCAAGAAGCCTGTAATGGGCCGTTCTGGCCAGGCGATGGCAGTGCGGCGCTGCGACCTGAAGAGTCCTGGAGGGAAAAAGAAAGAAAGAAAAGCTGACGTCATCAAGCCAAGCCGAGTGGAAAATGCGGTCTGGAACCTGTCTGAGTCTACAACTGAGCAAAAAATCTCCGTCGGAGGTGAACGTGTGCGATCTAAAGATTTATATATATGTTGTCCTCCCTTACCCCTATGAATCATTGTTAGTCCCTTGTGAATGTGTAACAGTATTTGACTCTTCTCAGCTTGGGCTGAAATAAGACTCAAGGCAGAAATCTGACTCAGTCTCTCCTCAGCATACAGCTCTCTCAAGACTTTCTCTGCTCAGCTGATGCTAACCAATTAGATTGCTTGGAGCAGCCAGTCACTAGAGGCCCTCTGTTTCTGTGAAGAATTAACTCTTCACAGTCCTTCAGCTGTTTGTACAGCACTTCAAAGCTTTTTAAAAAGTGCAGTCCATCACAGCATCACAATTCTGGCTGTTTTATTCATCAGTCCCTTTCCTAATATTTGCCAATATGAGTTTGCCTTTTCACGGATGCTGCACACTGAGGTGACTTTTCAGTGAGCTGTCCACTATGACCCCAAGATTTCTTTTCTGATCCAGTCACAACTGCCAATTCAGATCCCACCAATAGCATATATCATCTCATCACTTTTTACTTACTTGCATTGAATCTCATTTGTTATTTTGTTTATAATTCATACAGTTTGGAGAGATTGTCCTAGAATTCTTGATGGTCTTCCTTGGTTTTGACCTTCTTGAATAAATTGGAGTCTTTCAAAACTTAGGTTTTTGAACTTTCAGATGAATGCCATCTGCTCTAGTGACTTCTTCATTTCTAATTTGTCAATTAGCTCTCAGATTTCCTCTCTCTACTCAGATGACCCCTCTGAAAGAAAACTTTGAGCTGTAGGTATCTCTTCAACACCTTCCAGAATAAAATCCAATGCTCAGAGCTAATTTAGTCTCTCTATATTCACATTGACTTCTTTCATATCTTTGATGACTAAAGAGTCTACAACTTTGAAACTGGCAAAAAAAATGTTTTTACAGAAGAGTAATCTGTCAAAAATTGCTCAGTTTTTATTGCTTTCCAAAGAAATGATCAGGTAAAAGATATTGGCTTGTTAAAATTCCTCTGTAGAAAAAGCATGGGAAAATTATTCTTTTGATCTGAGACTCCATACACCATAGTGCAAACTAAGAGAAATCAAACCTGCCAATAACTTTTCATCAGGAACATTGGATTTATAACTGAATGACATTTTAAGTGATTTTGATGCACCTTTTCAAAAGAGGCATTTGTACTTCTGAAGTATAACTTAATGTGATGCTGGAGATGTATTTTTGTCAAACATAAGCACAAAGAAACAAACGAGGCAAATTCTTAATCATTAATCATGAGAACTTTCATCTCACCAAAGGAGTTAATAAAAGTGAATAAAGATTTTCTTGGTTTTATGCTTTAAAAGGCATTATGTAGAAGGGCAGCCATTTCCTCATTTTCTTTTTTTGGTATCACTTAAGAAAGATGGTGAAGGGCTGACATATCTTTGCTTCAAAAGCTGATGCTTTGCAAATCCCAGACAGAGTTGCCTTCCCCTCCATGTTGTTTTCCTGAGCCAAAACAGCTCCTGTTGGGAGTTACTTGCCTAACTTTGGAGCCCTATGTGAAATATTCTGGGCACGTACAGCTCCAAAGTTATACAAATAACTTCCTGCATGAAGGGGAAAAGTCTGGCATTACCCATTTACAGGGTTTCAACAGGTTCAAATTACAGTACACAATTATTCTTCCTGGTTATCAAAAGCTTCTTCCTAGAAACTGATGAGATAATCATCATTTTCACATAATGGGATTTAATCTGACTCCAGAAAGGACATCCATGCCTGTTCCCCTTGCACAATGAACATTCAATAGTGACTAAGTGCAGAAATATGCATTACAAGAAATATACAAGTACTAGTGAAATTGGCAGCTCCATGTTGTCACTTTCAACATTCTGTAAGCTATTACATTGCATTGTACATTGTTGGCTACCCCAGGCAGAGGCAGTGTGTGTGTGAACACAGTCCTCGGGTATGGGTGGACTGTAAGCTAAATATGAGCAGTCACCGTGATGCAGAAAAAAGCTAATGCAGTCTTGGGATGTATCAACAGAGACATAATGCCCAAATCATAAGATGTTATAGTCCTGCTGTACACTACATTGGAGTACTGTCTCCAGTTCTGGAGGCCTCATTTCAAAAAGGATGTGGACAGAATGGAGCAAATGCAGAAGATAGTGATGAAGATTATCAGGGGCCTGGAGACCAAGCCCTATGAGGAAAGGCTGAGGGTCCTGGAAATGTTCAGTCTGGAGAAGAGGAGGTGACACAATTGCTCTCTTTAAGTATCTGAAAGACTGTCACTTACAGGATGGCAGGGAGCTGTTCCTGTTGGCAGCAGAGGACAGGACTTGGAATAATGGGTTTAAATTACAGTTGGGAAGATGCCGGCTGGATATTAGGAAAGAACTTTTTTACAGTAAAAATAGTTTAGCTGTGGAAGAGGCTGCCTAGAGAGGTGGTAAGTTCCCTCTCACTGGCAGTCTTCAAGCAGCGGCTGGACAAACACTTGTCAGGGAAGCTTTAGGCTGATCCTGCATTGAGCAGGAGGTTGGACTAGAATACCTTTAAGATCCCCTCCAATTCTGTGATTCTATGATTCTATAAATGTACAGTGGAATGATATCAGTATTGGAATATTTGGTTAATATAGTAAAGATTGACTAATCATAGAAGCGTGATACTGAGTACACTAAATAAAACTCCCAAAAAGTATATTGCAAAAAAAAAAAAGTAAACTTGCATTTATTCAAATAGATCCAGTTCACATTCAGGTTGCAGTCAAAAGAAGAGAAAGAAGCCTAATCTAGAGAATACTTTCCCTAGCACAAATGGCCAGCTTGTCCAGCATCATGTATGTGGGAGTATGAGAGCATTGTATCTACAGGTGAGACTACAGAGACACGTGTCTCCATGGAAGGCCATGTAAAGAGAGTGAGAGGACAAAGTGAGAAGGGATCAGAGAACAACTCTCAGGTTAAGATGAAGAGAGGCATCCCATGCAAGGAGATAACACCTATATACACTTAGTTATTATTGAAAGCAAAAGATAATGTGACATGTTCCCTCTAAGCTGTGAAGTCTTGGGAGCAAAAATTCTACTTTGTGAGCTGCTGACATTAAAGTTGTGAGCCAGCGATTTGGCTTCTGCATAAATTAGTTTGCTCTGGAGCCCTCCTTCCTGAGCTCAGACGAAAATGTGTGAGCTGGAGGCTAAAAAACTGTGAGCTAGCTCACACTAACTCAGCTTAGAGGGAACACTGCATACGGGAGTCATTTTTTACAACTGTCCTGCATTTCTTTTAACATTTAGCTCTGATTTAAATTATCCATAAAATATATGCCAAACCTTCATGTCAGTTATGCCTTACAAACATTCAGAGTGTCCTAGTGCTGAAAAAGCAAAAAAATGTGGCAGAACATTTGGGGTTTTTTTTTAAAAAAATTATTTTTATACTACATAAACTACATTTGGAAAGGGGAATACAGGAGGTTACTAAAAAAAACCCCTAAAATATAAAACTTCAAGCTTAAGGCAAAGATCATAATGTGCAAAGTCATTCTCATATGTCTTCTTACAATATAACAATGAAAAAGGTAAAATTATGCTACTGTATGCTCTATTTCTTTATATAAAGCTAACTTAAGCCCTTCTGATTGGGTACCTTATACTTTAATTTTTAAACAAAGGATGCATTTTCATACTTCTACTACAAAAGTGATTATCTTATCATTTGTTTTTCTTGTATTTCAGTTTGACTTTAAACAGTTTGGGATCTGCTTCTCCTTTTTCAGATTCAGAACCTTCTGAGGAGCTACCAAGTTTGCATGAACTATCATCAGTCTTGTGATCGCTTTTATCCTCTTCATGCAATTTTTCCTCTGCTTCTCCTTTGTCTTTTATCGGTTTCTGTTGTTGTTCCAAAAAAAACCCCTGCTTTCTGCGCAGAGTCAATCTTCATCTTTTTATCATTCTGATTAAATATAAGTCCTTCTGAAAATATCCATCTGAAGGGAATGGAATTCTTGTGCAGGAAAGAAATTAGCTCTTTGTATTGTCTCCGTTTCCATATCCCAAATGGAATGTCTTTCAAGATTCTCGCTTCTTGTCCTTTAACTTTCAAGGGGTTCCCAGTTCTTGCTTTCAGAATTGCATCTCTGATTGCTCTTTTGGAGAATTTAACAAATATTTCACCAGATAGTTTATTTTTCTTAATAAAAAATTCTCCCCTTTCTGTCACCAGGTCCATCTCATTTTGCAATGCATCTGCTTTAAGGTCCATCACTGATGCCAGTGCTTCGCTTAATAATTCTTTTAAATTCTCCCCTTTCTGTTCTGGGATACCCTCGAAGTGTAGAACATACATTGATTTCTCCATTTGAAGCTGTAGTAGTTGCTCTTTATCAGAGATCCGCTCTTTCCCCGCTGCCTCCAGTTTCTGCTTAATGTCTTCTGTCTTGGCTTCAACTTGTTTTATGGTTTTGTCGGTTTCATCTGCCTTTTGATCAATTCCCGATAGTTGCTTCTGGAAACAGTCCAGTTTGTCCAGCAGAGGGCGCAATGCTGCTGCCAACATATTGGGAAAGTCAGTAGTTACTTCCAGGGCCCGTGTAAGCATTGCTGTGTGTGAAGTTCCTGGGTATTGAAAACAGATCAGCCAATATCATAATGCCCCTATACAAATCAATGGTGCGACCTCATTTGGAATACTGTGTGCAGTTCTGGTTACCACACCTTAAAAAGGATATTATAGCTTTGGAAAAAGTGCAGAAAAGGGCAACTCGAATGATAAAAGGGTTGGAACACTTTCCCTATGAGGAAAGGTTAAAGCGCTTAGGGCTCTTTAGCTTGGAGAAACAACGACTGAGGAGAGTCATGATTGAGGTTTATAAGATTATGCATGGGAAAGAGCAGGTAGAGAAAGAGGTACTTTTCTCCCTTTCTCACAATACAAGAACTCGTGGGCACTCAATGAAGTTGCTGAGCTGTCGGGTTAGAACAGATCAAAGGAAGTACTTCCTCACCCAAAGAGTGATTAACACATGGAATTTACTGCCACAGGAAGTGGTGGCAACTACAAGCATGGACGGCTTCAAAAGAGAATTAGATAAGCATATGGAGCAGAGGTCCATCAGTGGCTATTAGCCACAAGGTATAGATAGGGGCTCTGGGGCAAGTGTTGCTCTGTATTCTTGGTGCTTGTGGGGGTCAACAGTGGGAGGGCTTCTAATGTCCCGGCCCCACTGGTGGACCTCCTGATGGCACCTGGTATTTCTGGACTGGATGGGCCTTTGGCCTGATCCAACATTGGCGTCTCTTATATTCTTATGAGAAGGTCTTTTCTCCAGAGCATTTTTCCCCTCTACCCAACATTGTTTATACAAGATAAGGATCGTTCAAGGAGTCTGAAAGTTCATCAAATTACATGCGTATTTTGCACCTCTTGCCTTGTTTATAATTCTCTTGTCGATACCGCCGCTTTCCCCTCCTCTTTATTGCTCACGGACCGCTGGTTATCAAGCATGGGGGGGGGAATCCCCAACTCCTCCCCTCTCCTGTACTTCGACTCAGAGGTTTAAGAGTTCACTATGGTGGCTCAAGTGGCTTACAGGGGATTTTGCTTAACTTACAGTTCAGTTTGCTTAGGTCTGTAGAGAAGACATTAGCTCACCCGTTCGTTTGCCCATTTCATCTGGCAAAAGTCTCCGATCACTATAATGGCCTCGTGGCGGTGGGACCTCTTGGGGTAAGAAGTGCCTCAATTCCTTGGCCGTTGCCTTGGAACAGGCACTCCCATGCAGTCCAGGCAGAGAGCCCCCTACAAGGGCTCTGGGGGGGCTCGGACCTGTCCAAGACCCCTCCTGTCCACCGTGATTTGGGGCGCCCACATTGGAGCTCGATGGAGCACACCCAAACCATGAGTCACCAAAACTGGAAACCAAATTGTGGCAGAACATTTGGACAACCTTCAAGTTTACACCTTTCTTGGAGCTGGGGTTACCAAAAATTCCATCCCTAAATAATTCTCAGCTATGAAGCCTTAGTATAACAGGGTTCTTGTACAAATGAGGACAGCTTCCTAGCAAAAGTCCAATGCAAAATGCTTTCCAAAGACCACATCTCCGCCACTAAGAATGAAAGAGAATGGATAAATAATACAGGGGGAAAAGAAAAGTCTGAGAAATATTTTATAGGCATTGATTTTTTTAAAAAAAGATTGATCTTCAAAGCATTGAGCTAAGTGAAATATTAGTAACCACATTCATCCACAGAGGACAGAAAAACTGGCAGAGTCTTCTCAACTGTATAAAGATGTCCTTCACCAGAACATTTCCCCACTTCTTTCTCCTTCCTGTGTTGATTCAGTGGCTGCTGCTGAGTTTGTCATTCCACTTAGCAGTGAACTAGTGCCCTACTACTTTACTGATGGAAAAAAGAATCTGAATCACTGAATCCTATAAATATGTTTCTTTCTTAATAAACAAAAGCATTTATTTCCATTCAGGGACATGGCTGACATCAATCAAAGTCATAATTTTATTTTACTGGAAACTTCAGGTATTGATGTCATTAGTCAACATCTGCCCAACTTGAAAAACTTTCCTGGTTGACAAGAGTACAAAAACACGTTTGTCTGAATGGGGTTACTCACAATCTGCTATGTAACTGTAAAAACACATCGATGAAGGATTTGTCATACTATTGAGAGACATGAGGGTTAATCATTCCCATTATAGCAACAAATGATGGATTAAATAAGTGAGGATTAAAGCTATTTCCCAGATGTAGTCAAGAGGACAGCAAAGGCCCAGGATCCCTTTCTGGTAGATAAATTCACCAACCATCCAACAGAAGGTTCTACTAAAAATATTGTAATATTTTAATAGAACATACAGTATAATATACACAACAGTCAATAATTTAGATCATATAACAGATCTATAAGAATCAATGTCCATATTATACCAAATATTTGTAAAATTTATAAATGGAAATGATTGCCAGAATGACTCTAGATGGTTTCTGTCATTTCTTAGTTGGAGAAGTTTATTAAACTTGACCATTTCAGTAATTTCCCAAGATTTAGGCTGCAATCCTAAGTAAACCCTATAGAATAAAAATGACACTTGCTTATGAGTAGATCTGCTTAGGATCTTCATTTGTTAAAATTTTTTCAGCTGTCAAAATATTATCATTGTAGTTGGCTCAGCCCAAAATCTCTAGTATTCCAAGAATTATGGTAAAGAGGTCTGGCTATAACTTGGACTTACTCTCATTTCAATCACTCTTAAAACTGTCTTCCAAAAATTCTGTATCATATGAAAATCTCACACCACATATGAAGAAAAATCTGCTTTCACTTGGGAACATCTCCAATGTGCAACTGCTGGTATGGTAAATCTAGTGTAATTGAGAAGTGGTTAAATACTAGAAACATAGTAATTTACAAAAGTTTTCTTTTAACGTTACTGCATGGGGAGAAAGCTGGAACATTAAAAATGCAAAGCATCTGACACATAGTCTGAAATACGAGTTTTCAGCATAGTTTCCCATTTCCATTTAAAATCATTGACAAATTGTAATAGTTACTCTGAAGAATGTGATAAATTCTGTAATCCTTTCCACCTTTCAGCTTTATCCCCCCATAATTCAAGCACTGTAAGAGCGGTAGGTTCTCCATGTTCGTCCCTCTATGGTGTAGAGATATCTGAAGGGTTTCTGAATGACCTTCAGGTATCCATGCAGGCATTTTCTCCTGAGCCATTCAGCTGAATGGGGATATACAGAGAAACACAGATCCTTCTGTGTCCTCAGTGTGGTTCTAAAATCCATTTTCAGGTTGGTTACTAAAAGTCTGGGAAAGCTCAGTGGATGATGGCGAGAAAAATATGTCCTTGTTTCTCTGTATAATTGCTTTATGAAAGCCACTAAAAGGATCTTTTCACACCACAGTATCTTTCAAAGGATACTTGTCATCATGGAGAGAGAAGTTTTACTGAAAATGTTTTCAGAGGATTCAGAATTTTCAAACTCTGAAAGACATTTACTTGAACTTAGACTGCTCATTGTAGCCATTCATTCTCTTTCACAATTAATATGTAGGAGAAGCTGCAATAATCATAACTCCATGTTAACAAGAAAGTACTTGCTGGAAAACAAATAGCGTACATTGATCAAATGGGATCTATGTTCAGTGTTCCGCACAGTCCCGAGTATTTACAGCAAAAACGGAAAGCAATGACCACTGTGGGCACCCATTTCTTAAAGCCACAGGTACTCCTTTCATAATTTTGGGGGAGGTTTAAACCCGCCCCCATGGGGGGTTATTGTAGATTTTTCAGCACAGCTGGGGCCTTTTCAGGTTTGTAAAAAGATCTGTCTTTTCTGTCCATAGCCCCAGTCTCCAAATTTAAATACCCACAGATGGGGCCAAGTTGAGAATTAGATATATTAATGGCAGCCCCACCACTCCTTGGTTGGAAAAAAGCTGTTGGAAAGTGCTCTGAGGACTTAGAGTAGTAGTTTTCAGGACAAGACCCATCTAATAACCTGCTGAGACCTTCAAGATATGGAAGGCAAAGGTTCCAAAAAAATGAATGAAGAAATGTACCAATAACATCTTTCAGTCAGAACAGAATTTAAGACTTCAGTAACCTTTAACTTAAAGCATTGTTCTTTGTCAGGGTGAGAGCTGGTAATGTCCTGGATGACAAAAGCAGAAATTGTAATTCACAAGCAATGACTTTTTTCCCCTAGCTACCAAGACCATGAAAGTAATTTGTGGCCTTTTACATCTTTAATGCAAGACAGCATTTAGTCATTTCAGCAAGAGATAGATGAGTTCAGTGTGGGTCAATACCTTCAGGGCAATTTGTTAATTAGGAATCCACACAGCTGTGTTCAGGTACAGCGTGCATGAAAACACTGTGATGAATGTGGAGTTGAGGCATAAAGAAACCTCACTTCTGAAAGTCATTCTTCCAGTTGTCATTAAAGAGCATCGCAGAGTACGGTAAACGGCTGCAATTTCTCCTCCCTCAAACAGAGTCTTCGTTGAAAAGTTAGAACTTTGAACCAAAATAGGAACTTTGTCACTTTCCTGTCACACATTTGTTTAGCTCTTGTCAAATAAACAGAGTTATGTCAATATTTGAATTTGGATCTGGCTTTGCCATTATTCTTTTGAATTTGTCTTTTGTTATCATGTAGAAAGGTACTTTTGCAGTGCTGGCTGAAGTGTGTACCATTTTGAGGCACTGTACCCAATTTGCCCACCATAGTCACATCTACCTACTTACTGCCAAGTGTGATTAAGCTTTCAGCTACAGCTGAAAATGCACTCAATTTTCCCACCGTTGGTTTCCCAATGTACTTAGTTTTCCCACTTACACTGTATTCATTTTACTTACTTACTTACTTCTTCTTTTTTCTCCCCAGAGGAAAACCAAAGCAGCTTGCATTGTTTGTATCATCTCCATTTTATCTTCACAGCAGCCTGTGAGGTAGGTTAGGCTGCAGTCACACTGGAGGCTTGCCACAATCTGGGCGTGCTTCTAATTGTACCAGTTTAAAGTATTGCAGGGCAGACCAACCTGGGACGGTTTCACTGTGTACTCGCCTGATGGTCAGGCATTCACATTACTGCAGTACCTCAACCACAGAGCGTGCTGTTCGATGATTTCTGTTTTAATGCAGGCAGGGGCATACGCATGCGCTCATGTGCGTATGTGCATATAGGCAGCAACTCCCAAAAAACCAGTGGTGGAAATGGATCTGTGGGTTCAGACTTCCCTTCTGGGTTTCTTTCGCAGCAGGAGAGCTCAAACATCCAGGAAAGTGGGATAGAAGTGCTGGCATCCGGAAACCCCAGACTTTCCCTGGTGCCTGATTGCTTCCAAAGCAGGGCAACATGGGGTGCCAATGACTGGAGTGAAGAAGAAGAAGAAGAAGAAGACGAAGAAGAAGAAGAAGAAGACGAAGAAGAAGAAGAAGAAGAAAAGGAGGAGGAGGAGGAGATTGGATTTATATCCTGCCCTTCGCTATTCCCAGGAGCCTTAGAGAGTCTTACAATCTCCTTTTCCCTTCCCTTCCCACAACAGACACCCTGTGAGGTAGGTTGTGCTGAGAGAGCTCTTTCGAGAACTGCTTGTGAGAGAACAGCTCTGAGAGAACTTACGACTGACTCAAGGTCACACCAGCAACTACATGTGGAGAAGTGGGGAATCAAACCCGGTTCTCCCAGATTAGAGTCCATGCTCCTACCCACTACACCAAACTAGAAAGCAGATGTAACTGTCTGATTGTGCTATTAAAATCTACAAAGGTAACACTACTATCTCACGGCAAACTGCTTGTGTGACCACAGCCTATGTGACTGACACAAGTTGCCCAGAGAACTTCCACAGCCCAGTAGGAATTCAATTCTGGGTCTCCCTGATCCTAATCTGACACTCTAACCACTGAACAACACTGGCTCTCGACTGCTTTACTTAATGTTTATATCTCTTTCACATCTCTGTGTTTTCTGGTTTTTAACTTCGATGTTGTTTTAATCCTTGTTTTTAATCCTGTCTTGGTTGTTATTAGATTGACTGGTTATTTATTTATTATTTCTGCTTTTCTTGTTTTTGCTGCTTAAACTAAAATTATTTTAATTGTAACATTTTAAAGTTCCTACTACTTTTAAATCATACTTGCAGGATGTTTTATGGCTATTTTCTTTTTATATTTTACAGACTGTAGCTCGTTTTAACTGTTCTAATGTACAATTAGAGAACCACAAATGTGGCCATATATATGGGATTTATGATAACTTTTATGATAAATAAAATATTTAAGATACATTTATAAAACGTGTTAAGAAAGGGCTCAGTGGAATCTTTGTAATTTAACAACTACATTTTTACTTTTCATGGTTCTGTCAACCACAGAACTGTAAATAGCACATCAAAGTTAAAGGTCACAGAGAACGCCATGTTTTGGACTATGTTTGACAGTTTGAAGACCATCTCCTTCTGGGTACTTCTGAATTCTCTATGGCCAGCCAAAGTTCTTGATAGTAATTATCCATACAACAAGGTTAGCCATCCAGGGCAAGGACATAGGTGTGTGCTCTTCTTCTTCTTCTTTTGGAATTTCCTTCCTTGAAGATCCAGAAAGCTTACATTTGTGTGTTATGAAAGCATTTCAAGATTTTTAAAAAATTTGGGCAGACATTTAGTGACCCAGAACAGCTACAGAAAGTACAACTTAAACAAGCAGAGATCACAATAACAGAATGTTGCTGGACTATGATATAAATTAGGGTTACCAGATGTCATCTTTTTAGAAGACATGCCCTCTTTTTAGGGGTCTGTCCTCTTTTGGACTCTTTTTTAAAAAAACTGGTGATAATGTTCTCTTTTTTGATTGGAAGGTTAGGAATACTCTTAGTTGGTAGCAATTATCACAGCTTAAATGGTAGGGATATTTAAAATGAGATTTGTCATAGTGATCACTTGTTTGAAGTAGTCAGTTGGGAAATATGTCCTCTTCTTTGCTTTTCAAAATATGGTAACCCTATATAAGTAGTTGGGGAATATTTGCAACATGTAGGTTGATAGGCCACAGGCTAAGAGTAAGTAGATGATCTATTCAGAAGCCATCACAGACTGTACCAACCAGAAGACTGAGAGCCTTTGCCAATAGCCTAAGTGCTCATGAAGCAAGTTAGGTAGCTAAATATGAAGAGGGGCTTAGAAGACTCTAGGATCTGAATTCCTAAGGCCCAGTAGACCATGATCTTTCAAATGGCAGTTTGTCGATGTGTTATCTCCCTTTGCAGTTATCTGTGATAACCAAATAAAACAATTCATTGTGAGAAATATTTGGAGCACAGAGTAAACACAGCCTTTAGTAGGAACCAAACTTTACAATATTTAATTTAATCCTACATCCCAACAGTCTGGTTATCCCCTACAGACTAGCAGATTATCCTTTCAGTTACCACAGTAAGGTAATGTGCTAGTGAGTACCAAGTGTGGTGTAGTGGTTAAGAGCAGTGGACTCTGATTTGTAGAACTGTGTTTGATTCCCCAGTCCTTCACAGGAAGCCTGCTGGGTGACCTTGGACCAGTCACAGTTCTTAGAATTCTCTCCGCCCAACCAACTCACAAGGTGCCTGTTTTGGGGATGGGAAGGGGATATGATTGTAAGCCACTTTGAGACTCCTTAAGGTAGAGAAAAGCAGGGTCTATAAAAACCTATGCTGCTTCTTCATTTATCTTCTTCATTTATCAGCTTGCCTCAGCAAATGGACCCACGAGCAAGAAAGGAATGTGGTGGAATAGCCCCAGTACCTTGAGATATCTTGAGTTAGCATTGATGTGGAATGCTTTTTGCTTGATTCGGTGCATACTTTCATTTGCTAAACATCATGTGCAGAGTCCTCAAATGTGGGGAAATTAAGCAGTAAAAATGCAACTGTGGACCAGGCCAGTGAAAAATGGAGCTATAAGAACCTAATTGTTGTGGGTCAGCCAGGGCTCAACAAGAGTGGAAAAACCTCAGGAGAAGAGGAACCTCAGGAGAAGAGGAACCTCTGAGTCAGCAGAAGCCGACAAGTAGGAAGATGAGCAGTAGGCTTGTCAGGGTTCACAGTCAACAGCTGGTGCAGAGCCACTGACACCCACCAGCCCTGGTTCAAGAGGCGAAACTCAGTTGACCATTTCCAGCCCTCGTATCACCCACACCCTTAGAGTGCCTCAGACGGAGGCTACGAACAGAACTACAGGAAAGACAAGAAAGTTAACACCTCCTGGCCCAACACCAGCTGCTTGAGTAGTTGCAGGATTACTCTCGAGCAGCTGGCTGTAAATATGACCCTTAATTATATGGCTATAAAAACCAGCCAAGGGAGGCTGTTAGGCATTGAAGCAACACACTTAAATCCCTCTGACTCTGTGATCACAGCATCAGCTCCTGTCCCTACCCTGTGACTCTCTGGACCATTTCATGACTCTACCTTTGTCTTGCTCCTGAACCTGCTCATGAGCAACTCTCGGATTCTCAGACCGAGAATGGACTGTATGGACTGACCCTTGGACTAGACTCCTGGACTGTATGGACTCTATGGACTGACCCTTGGACTAGACTCCTGACTCTGTGCATAACCTTGAACTGAACCTTTACTACACTTCTTGAGTTGGTGCTCTTGCCTTACTTGCCCCGTGCTCTGACAGCACACCCTACACTGTTCCCGGCCCAGCTTGCAACACTAATCCAGACTTTAAAGTCCATCATGCTTGTCAATAGAGTCCTTGCACCACCTCCATCTTTGTACATTTACCAAGGAATCTTCAGGACATTAGGGAATTTGCATTGTTTAGCATAATCCAAATATGCAGGCATTAAGAATGTGGTAACATTTTAGCTTGTTTTATCTCTGCAGATTTCCAATCCCCAAAATATTTTATTGATAAATTAAGGTACATTTTATAAAATACATTAAGAAGCCTAGATTGGATACATCAACTGAGATTACATTTTCATTCTAAAAGGAAGATTAACAGTATAGATGAAGCCCTAAAACTGTGCCCAGACAGGCTTCCTGTGCTGCCTTTGCACTCATCACTACCAATGTCACCTAAATTCCTTAAAATGATTCTTGGATATTCCTCTCCTACTTGATGGGGCTGGTAGAGTGGTCTACACTTATGTAGATATGACAGAATAGGAGAGAAGGAGCCTGTAATGGACACTAGGGAATAGTTGGTCACAGTGGTTGCACATTCACAACTAGAGTCATGCTGCTGTCGTAACACAGCTCTTGAGGCGGAGCTCTGCTACAAATGCTGGGAAATCATATATCAAGGCTGTCCATTAGAGATCTGTATGGGGATAATGACTAATCAGAGGTCATTTCGGGGGGAACGCGGGGGAATGCAGTTCCCCCGGGTGAGGTGCAGGGGGCGGGGCACATGATGAAGCCCCACCCCCTGATTCTGGCCGCCCCACTTCCAGCCCTCATTCAGCCAGGAGGAGGCAGGAGAAGAGGGAGGGTAAGTTGCTTCCTCCCCGCCTCTCCCCACCCCTGCCTGCCTGGGGCCAGGGAGGGCCTTGGCGGGGCTTCCTCGCACTCCCGCTGGCCGTGCAGGTCCACCGCCGAGCCCCTGATGTCAGGGGGTGTGGCATATGCTAATGAGTTATGCTAATGAGTTCCCCTAGCTCTTTTTCTACGAAATGACCCCTGTTACTAATCAAAGTCTAAGTGGAGCACACCTTGTATGTTAACCTTGGAAAGGTAACTAATCCACACGAAAATTGCATTCCTAGGCATACTTATGGCAGGCCTAAGCTTCAAAGCAGTCATGCATAGAATTACACGGGAGATTCCCTCCAACTTTTCAACCAGTGAGTCCAGATATGGTCTTTTTCATGACGGTGCCACAACATCTGTACTGCACTTTGCTTTCAATTTCCATTAGCCAAGAGAAACTGTTTCCCCTTGGCAGGGAGGGGTAGGGGAGGAACAGTGATAGGAGAACAGTGATTTAACAGCTTTGTGCCTGACAGGCACCAGGAATAATTAGCTTGTGCTTGTTCGATCATAGTGACACCAAAACCTGATGGTCTTCTCTGTGCATAGCATTTCTGCCAATCACATTGCCGTTTCACTGATTTGGGGAGGTCTCCCACTCTGTAACTGGAGATGCATGCTGGATTGAGCCTGACGGTAGGAGTAGGCAAATGCCATGCTAGCCGTGCTAACAGTACAGGAAAGGGGAAAGGGAGAAAGGCACATGGTTTTATGTCTAACAGCCTTATTTCCATCTACTGTTTAGCTGGAAAAGATTAAAACGCTTCGTGTTTGCCATAAGGCAGAAAGGGCTCTTGGCCATTTGGCCCGATTCCCAGCCACTCCAGTATCCTGATAGCAAGAAATGATGGGGCATCTCATCCCATTTTAATTAGTTCACATTGGATACGGAGAGCTCAGGAAATCTGTTTTGTTGCTTTCTAAAACAGGTGGGCTATCACCAAACTGGTTAACATATGGGAGAAAGGACTCCTTAGGTGAGGAAGAAAATCCCTAAGAATTCAATCCCAATTCGGGAAGGAGGAAATTACAGGTGGGAATGTGTATAACTGGAAATTACTACCAGATTGATCAAAGGCCTTGAACAAAGGCATAACAATATTTTTTTTAAAGGACAAAGAATTTACTGCATAAAAAGGTCTGAAGATTTTGAATATAATTACTGCAATATATCTATAGTTGCTGTGGTCTTTGAACTGGAGAATCAGGTTTGCCTCCACATATTCATACTGTTTGCAGGTCTGGCTTCTGATCACAGTGGGTCTGTCTATCCCACTTGACAAAAGGAAGGGCCTTAACAATCACAGATACATCTTTGGTGGGCTCTAGTTTTGTTGAAGTGCCAATCAGGATTGGGAAAGGTGATGCTCAGATATAGTATTTTTGTGAAAAGGAAGTGTAGTTTTAGAGAGCTGAAAGACAGAGAGGGGAGCCGACAGAGCTGTGTGGTGGCTGAAATGCCTTTCAGTGCAGGATTTCTGTCTCTGGGGATCTGGCCTGGGGCAGCAGATCAGCTGCCTGTAACAGAGACACTTCTCCACCTGTAGACGACCTGCATATTTTTAAATAAAGCAAAAATTACAAAAATGCTCTAAATCTGCCGTGTTCTTTCCTCCAAAGAGAACCAACCCAGGTAAGTGCTAGTCCTCAAAGAAGTGGGGCACACATAATAATATGATAAGTATTTCTAGAATGCCATTGGGTTATGTAATGTTTAAACAACAGAAAATTGCTGTCTGGAGATCCAAAGTATCTTAAATAATTCTCCTTCCCACCATTTTATGTTCACAGCAACTCTGTGAAGTAGGTTAGTCTGAGAATGCGTGACCCAGCAAGCTCCTAGGGCCGAGTGGAGATTCAAATCTAGATTGCATGGATCCTAATCCAACACTCTAGATGCAGTTCCTGTTAAGTCGCTTGCTTAACAAAATAGTCAGAGAGTGATTCAGCAAAAACACAACTTTATTCTTCAACTCGAACACAACTCCAACACGGATCAACATCTGATAGCCAGAACAGCCTTTACATTGCAGCTGTCCTGCTTTTAAACATTCCTGGCTAATGTAGCCACACCCACTGTACAAATATCAACCTATGAGGTTGCAGAGATAAGGTCCAATCACATTAGTTCCCACTCAGGGAGCTTGCTTGAAGTGATTGGCTTGTTACTTCCTGGGCTAGCAATAGTATTGGATGGATTCGGATCCTAGCCCAGGACGAAGCTTAACATTACAGTTCAGTTAGATGTTTCACAACATGTCATGCATTCAAGGCAGCTTTGAATACACTACAGTTCCAACAACTAGAATGCAATTTCTTCTGATTGTCAGATGCCAAGGAATAGTCAGCAAATGAGGGCCATTATCTGTGAGTTCTGCTTATTATTTATTTATTTATTATATTTATACCCCGTCCATACTGCAAACAGGCTCAGGGCGGCTTGTGATATTCCCTGTGGCATCTGAGTGGCCACCGTTGGAAACTTGATGCTACCCACCTTGGTTTAAGTATCCTGGTTGTGCAGAGATGGTGGGGTCTTCAACGGCTTGCTTTTCGCTCCCCTGACTCTGCTTTCCAGATCAGACTGCTTCATGTGCATATTCCTGGTGAGGACAGTGTTGGGGCTGTGGTGAGGTTTTCCTGTTTCATTCTCCCTGAGAGATTGCTCTTCTAGTGTCTCTACTGCACCAACTGAGGTTCCTATGTGGGAAGTGATTACCTGTGATCTTTATTACCTTGAAAAGAGTATGTTAACTACAATGAATCACATACTAGTATCTAATCAAACAAAAGTTTTGGCTTTCCTTAAAGAAAATATAGCCAAATTTGCAATGGGTAGAGCTGAATGGGACCAAGCCCCTCTGAAGAAGGAAAGGCAGCAGCTAAAAGAGGAGGAGGGGTACTAATAGAGAGCCCAGAGCTGACCTTGGGTCCTTTTAGGGTCCATTATGTTCAGTGCCCATAAAATAGCCCAGGGAAAATCAATATCTTTTTTTTATCCATGGTCGTTTTTTTCCCCTTGACTTCATCACTTGTCATCAGATACCTGTGCTTAATTTATGACAGTCATCTAATGTGAATCATTTGGTCAGAAAAAGATGCCAGAACCACCAAAGCCTTCTACACTTCGATGGAAGAGAAGAGATCTAAATCCCCAAGCTGTAAGTCCATTACAAAAGCTTCTGGATGTTGCAGTAACATGGTGTGGTGTTGGCAAACAATTCTCAGTCTATCAGAGCTCTAAATAAAACCTTTGGGGAGCAGTAAAGCTGAGATCGTTGCAAGGATGTCTCAGAGGGAGATCGGAAGTAGTGTTTTGTGTGATGACAAAGTACTCGATAAAATTATGCATTCATTATTTTAAAACTGAAAACTATTCCTTCCTTTCCACATTTTAAGAAAAGCTAGTTGTTTCCTCTGTTCTGCAGATATAAGAGAGATAATTACTCTCTTGCTTTTAAAAATTACTTCCTTAAATAATTGCAAGTGTGGACAAAGGACCCCAGTCATCACAGGAGAGACCACAATATATAGCAGTTATTTACAAGACGTACATAGGACCGGTATTTCCCCCACAAACACTTCAAAATGATTAAGCAGCTTCCAGTAAACAAGATCCTCTTCTAGTAAGTTAGTTACTTATGTGATATCATCATGTACTTCTTCACTGCTAAGATAACAATGTTTGGAAAGAAAACGTATTAGCTCACAAGCCAGTTCACCACAAAGATTTCAACTTATTCCTAGTTTAACTCCAAGAGTAAAAGTAAAAGGTAAACATTAAAAAAGGACTTTTCAGGTGAGACAAAAGGATGGAAGGACCCTAACAGCCACAGAGAAAAGGGCCATCAAGAACTCTCAGGTTCTATTTTTTCTCCCCTGGAAAATTATTTGGTGTAAATAAATCCATGGCATTTACATGGCCATCTCATTCAGCCATCTTCACACCTGCACAAAAACATAAACCACGTCTTCTTCTTTTAAAAAGAAAGGCAGCAGCTGAACAATTGCAAGAATTCTTGCAAGAAGCAGATTTTTTTTGGATTCTTTCCCATCTGGTTTCAGTCCTGGATATTTATTTATTTATTTATTAGATTTATACCCCACCCTACCCCAGGAAAATGTGTTCAGGGCGGCTCAGGGATATGGAACTGAAACAGCCTTGGTCACCCTTGGACAGCCAGGAGTGAGACTTTGTTGGTTTTCCTGGACCTCCCAGCAGCTTTCTACACTATCAATCATGGCTTCCTTCTGGGCTGCTTCTCTGGGCTGGGACTGAGAGGTGCCATTTTGTGGTGGTTCCGGTCCTACCTGGAGGGTCGATTTCAGAAGGTGATGCTGGGGGACTTCTGCTCAGTCCCACGGTCTTTGGGAACCTGCAAGGCTCCATCCTGCCCCCTATGCTTTTCAACATTTATGTGAAACTTTTGGGTGAAATTATCCAGAGATTTGGTGTTATGCCAACTTCTCCAGGAAATTCCTGGAGACCCAATCCAAGTTATCTACCAAGGAAGTTTGGGTGTTTGTGGCTGTGCGTAAGTTCTATACCAGTCTATACAGAGGTCAGATGGCCAATGAGACGCTCGCTATTGTCCAGGAAGTGAGACAACACGCTAGTCCTTAAATAAATGTTGTCTTTACTAAAGGTTTCTGCAGTCATACAAAAACGGAATCATACAATTTCATACAAGCTCCTTAGTTACAATAGTACATCAGAACAATTACAGCATAGAAAATAACAAAAGCATCAAAATGGGGAAGACACAATGGGGCACGGCTATACTCATCTGAGGTCCAGCTGAGGAAGAACTCTCCTCCTTGGAACGCTGGGCAGCCGAAATGCAGCAGCTTGTGAACTCCAAGGCACACAGGTAGGACCAGCCAAACCACGTGTGAGCTCTCTGGGTCGCGACTCCGGAGAACTTAAGTAGTAGAGTCACTTGTAGCACCTTAGTGCACTGCTATGGGGAAGGTGGGTTAACCAGAGAGACAAAGGAGAGTTTCTCCTTAAATAAACTCTTTTTGGGGCATGTGCTATCCAGCCATAAACTATCAAACCCGTCCTCTAAACTATCACTACTGGATGAAGAGGGGGTGACGAGGGGATGACGCTCTCCTGAGGGGTGGTGGCAATATGCAGATCCTACTCCTACATCAAAGGTGCCTTTTGGCAAGGTGTGAATCTTCCGTTCCCATGGACACCTCTTGATTTGCAGATCTGGTTCCTGCTCCAAAGCCATAAACGCTATTGTCTTTAGATCTCCAAACCAGATTAAGGGAGTAGGGTCACTTGCTCTTTCCATTCCAAGAATGCCGGGGTTCGCTGGGGATTTTCCATAGCTCTCCAAGTGGGTGCAATGGCGCGGTGTCTTCTCCATCCCAAAGAGTCATGGGATACATTCCAGGGACGCACATGGTCCGTATGTGCAACGGCAGGCCCAGGCCAGCCTATTTCTAGGCAAGCATGAGATGCAGAACAAAGCAACACACAACATACAGCAATCCCTGAATACACAATGCATAGGTATTCATGCTAGAGACACACATAAGCAGCATCACCACTATACAGAAATACAAACATAAGCTCATATCGTTACATTGGGCTGGGTTGACCCTAATATGTAGATTACACAGCTCTGTTTTGTGTTTCTGGCCTGTCCCAGGGACATGGTAAAAACTGTAGAGGCAGCTTTAGAGTGGATGCATACATACATACAAAGTTCTTCAAGGAAGGTGACTGTATAATCTTCTTAAGGTAAAGGTAAAGGTTCCCTTGCTCGAAAGCCAGTCTAATCCGACTCTAGGGTTGCGGTGCTCATCTCCGTTTCAAAGCCGAAGAGCCAGCGCTGTCCGAAGACGTTTCCGTGGTCATGTGGCCGGCATGACTAAACACCAAGGCGCACGGAACGCTGTTACCTTCCCACCGAAGTGGTACCTATTTATCTACTTGCAATGTCTTGCTTTCAAACTGCTAGGTTGGCAGGAGCTGGAACTAGAGACGGGAGCTCACCCAGGTCTCGAACTGCTGAACTACCGACCTTCCATAGCCTGCAGTTCAGCGTCTTAACCACTCCTTAAGTAATAGTAACTGTTATGTTAGTTATTTTGAGTGGCATATTCATGCTAGCCAAGCAGGCCTGTAGCCAGGATTTTGTGGCTTGTGGGGCAATTTTTTTTCTGGTGGGGCTGAAGCTCTCAGTGCAGAAAGAAAAGCCAGAATTCTGAGGATCATGACTCAGCTACTGTGGAATCAAGCCTTGTAAAATCAAAGCACAGAGGCTTCTGAAAATCTTAGCCCCAGAGTATGAAAATACCAGGCGGGGGGGGTAAATTTTCTGGTAGATGGTAGGTGTGGCACTGGAAATACTTATCTGGGTTTGGCCAGTAAACTCACTCCAATTTGTATAAAAACACATAAAACTTTATTTACAAAAAAAAGAAAAGAAAACAACACATAGGGGAAAGAACGTATACGGCAAGGAATATAAACCAAAACAAAAAACCTAGCTGGCTATTCTACTCACTACTTTTCCTATCAGGCACATAGCTTTGACATCTCAACTGGCGTTCCTGATGAGCAGAGTCTCTGGAAGCATAGCAGCAGGATGGAAGGAGAACTTTGCTGCATGGCACAGCCCTCCCCTCCCGGAGTCTTCTCAATCTCCCTGTTTGTCATGGGCTGGGCTGGGCCAGGAGGCAGGAGTCAGGTCTGGTCCGGGGGGGGGGGGTGGTGGCAAAAGAGGACAAAAAAGGGAGTCCAAGAGAGTGGTCATTCAAAGTAGGAGGTCAGGAAGCCAGGAATCTGAACAGGAGCGAGGTCTGAGAGCAGGAGCCGAGGGTGGACTTTGAGGTCAGCACAGATGCAACTTGTTGCTTCCACGGAGAGCCCAATCCCAAACAGGAGCTATAATGGCAGCCGGCAGTGCCTCCCTTTGCATCAGTAACACTCCTGTCAGTACTCAGGGCTTGGTGCTCACCTTCCCTGCCAGCATGCATCCCTGAGGAGCCATTCCATCAGCTGAGCCACCCATGGAGGTGAATCAGGCGGGCTTTTTGTTTGCACCTGTGCCTCATCAGCTGCTGCAGGACCAGGTGCAGGGGTTACTGACTTGGGCACTGGCGGCAGCAAGCTGTCAACACCCAAGGAGTCAGAGGGCCAGCTTCCAGCTCTGGTGATGCTGGTGCTTCGCAGTCATCATTGCTCATGACACTATTCTACATAGGTGTTCTTAACCATTTAGCCAAAAGAAAGCTGTTACCAGGATAGATCTCTAAATTGCCAGGTGTCATCCCCTTTAGATGACAATTCTCAGCTGCTGCAGGTTAATCACTTCTGCCAGCCTAAGCAACAATTTTGATAAGAAGCTGGCAGGTAGGGGTGATGACTTCTATAGTCAAGAAAGTGAACACTTAGGCAGAAAAGCTCTCTTAAAGGAGACTAGTTTCTTGACACAGAGTTAGAAGGGATCCTAGAGGTCATCTACTCCAACCCCCTTGCTCAGTGCAGGAATTAGTCAACTACAGCACTCCACTCTGCTTAAAGGAGCACACACCTTTAAAAATGTTTTTAAATTATTGAAAAAAAGCATTTATAGGACAAATTCTTGTGGGGCTGTGCCTTTAAGAAAGGAGTTGGGGCCCCCAAAAGCCTCACCATAGCTACGGGCCTGTAGCCAAAACTCTGGCAGCAACTGCCTGCCCTCTAGTTCATACATAATGTGATCTGTGAACCAGGCAATGCACACCTGTGACACCTTTAATTAGCACAAGACTTTCACCCTTATTTTTCTGGGGCTCAAGGGAACTGGGATCAAAGATAACAACTGCATACAACCCACACTACAATAGTAGTAAATCTATGTTCCTAGCTCAGTTGCTAGATTAACGTATTATTTCATATGCAGTTATAGAAATTTGACAGATTTGCCAGAGTATAAGCCGGCCTGAATGTATGTATTATCTTAGGTATTAAAAGGGACAGTCATAACTACCCGCTTCTTTTAGCTATTTCTGTTGCTTAATAGTATTGATCAGGTAATTAGAATATCAAAAATCAATAGTGTAACATGTATTAATTATGTGAGCAGATTTCTTTCAACAAATCTGCCAGTTTAAAACAGGCCCTTGGCATAAAAGGCACAACAAAACATCCCATTGTTATTCCTTTGTAATTTACAGATGGTTCTAAGGAATAGGAAATGTGAAATCTTACATGTTGTTGCCTGAAACTCCAAAAATTCCTTTTAAAGGGTTTTTTTTTTAATTTTAAAAAAAGAAATCTGTGGAGCAGACATTATTCCCAGGGGTAGCATAATATCTGCTCAATTTCTCTTTTCCACAAGCAATCTATGCAAATAATCCCCATCTACTTTTAGGTAATGACATTTGGATATAAAAGAATGGATTTCCTGTGGGAAGGCTTCTATATCAGATGTGGTATTCAGTTTTGGAAAATAGCAATTGATCTATGAGGGGTCAAACCTATAGAAAATTTATTTGACCTTACCAGAAATTAGTCACTCAGCAATCCCTTTTAAAAATGAAATGTCAATAACCAAGGGACTTTTGGTATATGCATAATATAATATTGCTCCCACTATGCAGAGCTCAGGTCTGACATTTCTCTTCTTTTTTTTTGGATTTATAGGCAAGCGGTGCTGATAATAATACTAGTGAGAATTGCATTACAGCAGGAACAAAGTGTACTGAGTCTTTGCAACCAGCACATACACAAAAGTGTGTCCTCCTCTGACTAATTAGCAATTTCCATATATCTGGGGTGCATTCATTTGGGTGGTGGCTTTGTTTCAGAGAACAGGGAGAAGAAAGGAACAACTAAGATCAGATACCATAGTATAAATCATGAGAAGAGTTTCAGGCTGGTTCCAGAGAGCGTGGAATCAGACACTTACCAGAGCTCCAAAACAAACCCAGTGCCCTCCAAAAACCTCCACGTTCACTTTGTTCAGAGCATCTTGAAGGGGAAAGCAGGACTTCTAGCTTACTGTGAAACGCTGTCAATTGCACTGTTCTATAGTGTCTGAATATATGAAAAGTAACCTGAGAGAGACACTGTGCCACCACCAGCCATTCCTGGGTGTGTCTGACGGTTCATTGAAACCTACCCATTAGATGAGGGCAAACCAAATGGCAATCTGCTCTACATATTATTTATTTAAGCTGTTCATATACTGCATGCTAAAAATTTGCCTGAGGCAGTTATTCCCACAGCATGTAGCCACCGCCATATAGAAGCTGTTCCAAGTGGCCTCTCACGGCTATTTAACATGTACACTGATTCTAAGAGCAGCTCATAAATATATTAAACATCTGATGAACTGGGATGGTTCTCACTTTATATTTTGTACTCCTCATCACATCTGTAGAATTCAGCATTTGTCCCTTTAAAATAAATGCGAACACGATCATTTTCACTTTCTGTACATGCACACTCCTTATTCATGAGATGCACATGTATTTTGTAATTGAGTCAGAATTGTATCATATACCTTCAGTTCTATTGTAGAATAGACCATTTATGAGCACGTGGGGTGAAAACCTGTTTACAGCTCACTTTCAAACATCTCCATATTTGACAGATATGTATGCAAGTAAGCATACAGATAGTTCTAGTATTTTTCTAATGCAAATGCACCTATCAGTGATAGCCATGTGTGAGCCAGTCTACAGATATCTAAATCCACAGATCAGACCCACAATGACAGAAAGGAGGTCTTTCTTCAAACTTGGAAACCCCCAAATTAGGTGATAAAAGGCCAAGCACATCCTTTGTTTGTTGCTAGCCATCCCTACCCCACCTAGGCAACTAAAGCTCTACTGAAGGTTATTCGCACGTGCAGGGGTCCTTTCGTAGAAAAAGAGGTGCAGGAGCTCATTAGCATAACTCATTAGCATGACTTATTTGCATATGCCACACCCCCTGACATCACCGGAAGTGTATCAGAAGGCAACACCCACCACTCAGGCTCCACTGGACTGTTTTGGATTGCTAGCTATGGGGGGGGGGGAAACGTGCAGATCAGTGTTCCCTCTAAGCTGAGTTAGTGTGAGCTAGCTCACAGTTTTTCAGCCTCTGGCTCACAATTTTTTGTTTTAGCTCAGGAAGAAAGGCTCCAGAGCAAACTAATTTATTCAGTAGCCAAATCGCTGGCTCACAACTTTAATGCCCATAGCTCAGAAAGTAGAATTTTTTGCCCACAAGACTCCTCAGCTTAGAGGGAGCATTGGTGCAGATCTGTCCTCACAGAGGAGGGAGAGCTTGTACCTGAAGGCGGGCGGGGGGGCCCTCTACAACTTACCTGGCTGCTTCTTGCTCCTCATGGCCCGACTGAGGGCTGCTGGGAGCAGGGGCGGGGCTTGTTGCATGTGCCCGCCCCCTGGGCTCCTTACTGCCGGAGCTCCGCTCCTGTGCGCTCCTGCAGGCAATGACCCCTGCGCACGTGCTTTCTTAGATCGCGACCAAGAGAAGCCCACACGTGTTTGGCTGGTTCCAACCCCTGTGAACCAGAATCCCTCCAGCTAGTTCTTTTGTTCCCGCCTTCTTCATTGAGAAGACCAAACTTCCACCTGGATTAGATAAGTATATCCGTTAAACCTTTTGTCTGCTACCACCCAGTTAGTCACATTTGTTATTTTCCATACTGATTGCTTTCCATCTCTATTGTATCTAAAGGAACTTGTGTGTATGTGTGAATGAATCTGTTTTTGTATGATTGAGAACTCCAATATTATTTAGTAAAGACATTTATTCTTAAACATCCGTTGTGTTGTCTCTTTGTGGGAATAAGGAGCGTCTGTCCTGATTCTAAACTCTCTGTATATACTGGTGTCCAAGAACCCCCGGAAGATTGATCCTCCCCGAGAGGACATCTTCTAACAAAGGTGAGGCAGACAGCGGCCCCCACCTGAGCCCCAAGTGAGGCGAGGCAAGGCAGATAGCGGCCTCCACCCAAGCCCTGCCCAAGACAATGCTGACGGTGGCCCCCAGTCAACCCTCATGTGAGGCAAGGTGAGGCAGATGGGGGTGCCTGGCCCAGGCTGGCCCAGCCCCAGGCAAAGCTCACAGTGGTGCCCAGCATGGCCTGACTGAGCCCCAGGCAAGGCAAACAGTGGTGCCCAGCTGAGACCCACATGAGGTGAAGCAGACAGTGGCACCCAGCAGAGCCTTGCACAAGGTGACACAAAGCAGATGGAAGTGCTCAGCTGAGTCCTGCATGAGGCGAATTGAATCAGACAGCAGTGCCTGGCCTGGCTCAGCCAAGCCTCATGCAAGGAGAGGCAAAGCATACAGCAGTACCTGGCCAAACCCTGCACAAGGCAAAGCAAAGGAGATGGCCAATCCCCATCAAGTTGAGGTAAAGCGAACAGCAGCTCTCAGCCTAGCTGAGCCCTGCACATGGTGAGGCGAACCAGACAATGGTGCCTGGCTCAGCTGATCCCCATGTAAGACAAGGCAGATGGCAGTGCCCAGCCGAGCTCCGTGTGAGGCAAGGCAAGGCAGTGGGCACCAGTAGGCAAAGAAGAGAGCAGCGCCCACCTGAGCCCCATGTGAGGCACACAGAGGTTGGTGCTCGACTGAGCCCCATGCAAGGCAAGACAGGGCAGAGGGTGGCATCTGGCTTGGCCCAGATGAGCCTTGTGAAAGTTGAGGGAGGTGCCCAGCTGGCGGGTCCAAGGTGAGGGATGCAGTGCCTGGTCTCTGCAAGATGAGGAAAGCAGTGTGTAGCCCACCTGAAACCTGACTGAGGTGACAAAAGCAGCACCTGGCCAATTGGTTAGGCAGGCAGCCTCTTCCTACTCCCTTCCATCCCCCCTTTGAGAGGGAGGGGCAGGGTCAGTCAGACTGCCTCTGTCTCTCTCCCTCCCCTTTTGGGGGTGGGGCCAAGGTGGGCTAGGGGAGGGGCCCTTTCCCTTGATTTTCCCCCCTTCCTGTCCACCTCTGCTCACAGGATTGTTCTGCAGATAAAATGGGGGAGAGAAGGATGAAGTAGGGTGCTGAAGTCTAAATTGCGGACAAAGGTGGCCTATAGATGAAGTAAATAAAAATAGACATAGCTGAAGATGGAGGGGCAGAGGTTTGTAAGAAGGACGGAAGGAAGCAGAGAACACTGAGGGAGCTGCCAGGTTAGGGTTGCCAGGTCCCTTCATCGCTCTGGCGGGGGATTTGAGGGGTGTTCTGGGGGTGGGCAGGGATGTTGCGTGACATCCCTGACATGATGATGTCGCCCACAAGTAACATCATCGTGCCGGGGATGTCGTGCAGGGATGCTCTAGTATTTGGGTGAAACTCAATGGTTTTTTCACCCTCAGACCACAGAGTTTGCCCAAATACCAGAGTGTCCCCGCACAGGTGACCTCATCGCATCGGGGACATTGCACGGCAACATCCCTGTTTAGCCAGTTTGGTGTAGTGGTTAAGTGTGTGGACTCTAATCTGGGAGAACCGGGTTTGATTCCCCACTCCTCCACATGCAGCTGCTGGGTGACCTTGGGCAAGCCATAGTTCTGTCAGAGCTGTTCTTGAAAGAGCAGTTCTCTCAGAGCTCTCTCAGCCCCACCTACCTCACAGGGTGTCTGCTGTGGGGAGTCCACCCTCCAAAGCATCCATTTTCTCCAGGGGAACTGGTCTCTGTCATCTGGAGATGAGCTGTAATTCCAGGGGATCCCCAGGTCCCACCTGGAGGCTGGCATCCCTATGCCAGGTGGAGGGAAAGATGCTTCCTGGTTTCAGAAACTGGTGTATAGTCTGTTCTTATGCTTGCTTTATTTATTTATTTATTTATTTATTCCATTTGTATCCCACCCTCCCCGGGAACAGGCTCAAGGTGGCTTACATTAGTTGGTACAGAGTACCATAAAATCCACATAAAACATTTAAAGCATTATAAAACAATCAAAGAATCATAAAGGGCTAATAACAGTAATGATTCCATCATTAATTGAGATGGCGTGCTATATGATGTAACAGCAGACAATTTCCGACTCCGTGTTCTTCTGGCATCACATGATGATATGGCTCAATCTCAGGGTTGGGGCCAGTCCATAACCACAGATGTTGGTGGCAATGTTGAGGGCAGCTCCTAGTTAAAAGCCTGGTAGAAGAGCTCCGTCTTGCAGGCCCTGCGGAACTGTAAAAGATCCCACAGGGCCATGATCTCTTCCGGGAGCTCATTCCACCAGTATGGAGCTGCCACTGAAAAGGCCCTGGCCCTGGTAACAGCGAGCCTGGCATCGTTAGGACCTGGGAGGGCCAATCGATCTTGATTCCCTGACCGTAGGGCTCTCTGGGGTATATATGGAGAAAGGCGGACCCTGGCCATATAGGGCTTTAAAGGTGAGTACCAGCACCTTGAAACAAATTCGGTATGCTATTGGCAGCCAGTGCAGTGCCTTCAGCACAGGCCGGATGTGCTCCCATCTAGGAAGGCCCATCAAAAGCCTGGCTGTGGCATTCTGCACTAGCTGCAGCTTCTGGATTTGTGACAGGGGAAGCCCCATGTAGAGAGTGTTACAGTAGTCTAATCTCGAGGTGACCATCATGTGGATCACTGTAACCAGGTCATCGTGGTCGAGGAAGGAAACGAACAGCCGGATCAGTCGAAGATGGTAAAAGGCCAACTAAGCAGTGGCTGCTACCTGGGCCTCCATTGTTAAGGAGGTATCCAGGAGCCCTTCCAAACTCCTAACCTCCAGCACTGGCACTAATGGTGCCCCACCAAAGGTCAGGAGTGGGATCCCTACCCCCAAGCCGCCCCAAATCAGGCACATCTTCGCCAGATTCAGCTTCACCTGGCTCAGTCTAATCCAACTAGCCACAACTTGCAGTGCCCGGTCCAGATCTTCCGGTCTGGAGTCTGACTGGCCACCCAAAATCAGCATACTGATGACACCCCAGCCCATGCCTTTGGGCAATCTGGGCAAGGGGGCACATGTAGATGTTGAATAACATCGGAGAAAGCACTGCCCCTTGAGGCACTCCACACTCAAGCAGGTGTCTCCTGGACTGCTGTTCCCCTAGTGCCACCCTTTGTCCCCGCCCCTGGAGAAAGGAAGCAAGCCATTGCAAGGCAAGCCCCTGGATCCCCATGTCGGCAAGGCGGTGGGTCAGCAACTGATGGTCGACCATGTCGAATGCGGCCGACAGGTCCAACTAGGGTTGCCAGCCTCCAGGTGGGGCCTGGAGATCCCCCGCTTTTGCAACTGATCTCCAGCTGACAGAGATCAGCTTCCCTGGAGAAAATGGTTGCTTTGAACGGTGGACTCTATGGCATTGTACCATGCTGTGGCCACTCCCCTTCCCATCAGCTGATCTCCAGCTGACAGAGATCAGCTTCCCTGGAGAAAATGGTTGCTTTGAACGGTGGACTCTATGGCATTGTACCATGCTGTGGCCACTCCCCTTCCCAAACCCCACCCACTCCAGGCTCCAGCCCCAAAGTCTCCAGGTATTTTCCAACCCAGACCTGGCAACCCTAGGTCCAACAGCAACAGTACAACTGAACCGCCCCGATCCAGATGCCTCCGGAGGTCATCAGTTAGAGCGACCAACGCCGTCTCCGTCCCATGTCCCGGGCGGAAGCTGGACTGGAAGGGATCTAATAAGCAAGCATCATCCATAAAGCACTGCAACTGTATCACCACCGCCCTCTCAACAAATTTGTCCAAATAAAGCAAATTTGAAACCGGCCAATAGTTAGCCAATTCAGCCGGATCCAGAGATGGTTTTTTCAGAAGAGGGTGGACCATCGCTTCCTTGAGTGCCCCCGGGAACAGCCCCTCAGAGAGGGACTTGTTGATAATTTCCCTTAGGGCACCTCGGAACCCTTCATGGCCAGCTTTAATAAGCCAGGAAGGGCACGGATCAAGGCTGCACGTGGTTGGGCGTACAGCTGCGAGCAATCTGACAACTTCCTCCAGGCTGAACAAACTGAAATGATCCAAAACTGAAATAGAAGACATGCAAGGGGCCTTGAGTTTGCTCACTGTTTCAACTGTGGCGGGGAGGTCGCAGCAGAGTGCCAAGACTTTATCCACAAAATAGCTTGTAGTTTTTAAAAATGTCTGGTTGTAATTTCTTTGTTTGCCATCCAATATGGATAGAATTTTCAAATAATGTTCCTGTCATTGAAGGGAATCTTCCTGCAGTTTTTGACACAGAGAGAGTACTAATTTTATAGATAACTACAGACAAGAAACATTTCCAGCTGTAACATCTTTAATTCTAAAATGGACAAAGTTATCTGAGTTTGTACCCCTCATCATACCCTAAGGGACCATCTCTGCCACATTTCAGAAAGATGGGGGAAATTATCCTAGTTTTACATGCTCCTGAATCTAAAACAATTGAACATTGTAGCATATAAAAAGTATCTATCCAATTATAGTATTAAATATAAGGAGACACTTGTTCCCCGAAAAGGAATCTCACCATGTAGAGACATCCCAAAACAGTAGGCAGTTTTACAAAATGGGCACATGAAAGCACAAAAAGTCTCCTTTCTCAGTTCACTCTGTTGCCCCTGCTGTCTCCTGGTCTAAAAACCTCAACTGTGAGAGAGTCACACCCCACTTCTGGGACCCAACCCACACTTTGAGAACTACTACTATGGGCCTTTCATGCAGGCAGAAACATTGGGAAAACTGCAGACCACTGTTTCCTAACAATGGAACAGTTCTACTGAGTGGCACTGAACGAAATGTCTCCGCCCACTTGCACTCTGCTTTTGCTGCCACAGTGCAGCATCTATGTTCCTAATACAGCAATCTATTCTTATTAAAATGTTTCTTAGGGAAATCTGTTTCCAGACAACCTATGTGACAATAAAAGTCTCAGAACCATTTCACAGTTTAATTCCCTGATTCATAATGAATAAACTCGGGCCCAGAATGACTTGGAATTATTACTCTGACCACAAGATGGCTCCTGGAAACTATGGAAGTGGCAAACAAAACCTGGGAAATACCACAAATTTGGAATAAATCACCAGTCTTTGTAGATGGTTATTTATATTTACATAGCCATCTGAATTCCTGGTTTAGCTCCATTTATTTTGTTTTTTGGTCATACCTCTGTAAAATGATTCCAGATGGCTAGCAATGTTAGTCTGTAGCAGCAAAATGAAACCAAAATCCAGTGCTGCTTCAGAGATTAACAATAAAAGTAATTAGAGAAGTGTAGATTAAATTATTAACACATGTAAGGGGTGGGATTTGCCATACATGAGCACTTGGACAATAAATAAACTCAAACCTATTAATGGAGGAATGTGATCTGACAGGTTGCACATATTTACTGTGCTGGTTGAATGTGTCCAATGCCACCCATGCAGCGTCTTGGGGTGGGACAATGAGGAAAGTATTAGCAACATGCTAGTGCTTGGCATGCTTTCAGCAGTGCAGGAAGAAGCAAAAGGACTGGGTGATCTTCCCTTCCCAGGCATCCTGTCTTGTATACTTTAGGCAGTAGATTCGAGGTGCCAGGCCAAATTTCCTGAGGTGTGTCCATCTAGGTTTGGTCCTGTATACATGTGGGTAACTCCCTAATAATCCTGTTTATCTCTTTCTGGTATTCCTTTGTGGGGTCTGGTACTGAGGCTTCTTCAGTACCACATTTTACAAACCACTATCCTTAGACCTCACAAAGGCATATCACAAAGAACTGAACAGAATTCTCCAACCATCATTGCCTTTAATTCTGCCACTAACTAGACCTAGGATGAGCTCTGAGGTTTGGCAGCACTAAAGGGGCTTGGCTTGCTTCCAGCTGATGGGTACACAAGAGGTGCAAGCCATAGTGTGTGCACATAGTTCATTGCCTGTGCTACTACTGGTTAGATCTCAACTGACATCCTACAGTGATATCAGCCACCACTGTTTGGTCCAGTGGTGGGAGGCAACATGGAGCATGGGTTTCAGGACCGGACCCAGTTGTTGTTGTTGTTTTTGCAGGGAAGGTGAAGATACCTTCTGGCACCCCCCGTGCACCCACCAATTTCTGGCACCCCCCCTTCTGGTGCCAAGCCAAGCCGCAGCATCTGGGAGGGGATTTCAGGCAAGCCACGCAGCAAGAAGCGCCTCTCCTCCTCCTGCTGCTCCTGACCGCCAGCCAAGCGACTGCAGCAGCTTCCAGGTTCCAGTTAATCTCCACCTCTTCCTCCGTCCTCCCCTCCCTGCAACCGCCCGGGACCATCCCTCCTTCCCTCCAGCATGGTCAGTTGCCTTCAACTGGCCTCCCAGGTACCAAAGAAGAGAGGTGGGCGTGGCTTATTCCCGGGTGTGTGTGTGTTGAGGGGGTCGAGTGGGTGGAGTCAAGCAGGCAGCTGCCTTCCGAAAGTGGCAAATGCTCAGCAGCACCATTGGGTGCTGCAGAGGGAGCATGGCGAGACACTCATTAACCTACTTTCCCACGCAGTTGATGGCCGAGCAGGGCACGAGGCGAGGGAGGGGAGGGGAGGGGAAGGCGGGGCGGCAGGCAGGCCAGAGCAGCACCCTCGTCAAGCTGGCGCCCATAGGCAACTGCCTACATTTTGTCCATGACAGGCCAGCCCTGATGGGTTTTAGAGTCCAGTAAGCAGTAAGAAGAGTGATGTTAGATAAAAGGGGCTGGGGAATCACAGTAGTCTTGAAACATGTAGGGGGAAGTCTCATTTTTCTTTTTCAGAGATAATTTCTAGTTTCCTACCCAGCATGCCTTTACTTCCCAAGATGGCTGGTCATTTTGGACTGCCACTCATGGGTTAACACTGTGAAAGATAGGTGTGTGGTTCACAGAAATCATTGTTTGTAAAAGATACCAATCGTTCCCCACTGCTAATGCATTTTCTGTTTTGTGGTTTTTTAAAATCCCCAGAGGGATTTTTTTTTATTTTGCAAATACTACAAACTACAAAGAAATATTGGGGAAAGGACTACAACTAAGGATAAAGGAAAGCAAACCACACTAAACTAAAACCCCAAGAGGAGGAGATCTTTTCACTGTTAGTAAAAATGTTAGTACAATTAGTTTTAGTATCACAATATACTTGTAGAGTTCTTGCTTATAACAATTTGCTATTTATATGTTATTTTGTTAGTTGTTATGAGAGAAGTCTCTGATCATCTTCTTATTCTTTGCTTCAAAAGGCCATTTTCCAAGTCCTTCTGCCTTTACTTTGGCTTTCTGTCTCTAAAATCGTATACCACTCTGGCAGGTCCTGCACCCTTTTCTGCCGCAGAATCCTCTTCCGTTTATGAGGTAGCAGAGTCACTAGACTTCGTTTCTTCCTCTTTGGACTCTTCGTCTGTCCCCATCTGCCATCTCAAAAAATCTTTAGCTTTAAAAGTGGAGTCTATCTTCTCTCTTCTATCATTGATCTTAAAGATGACACCCTCCAGAACCGTCCACCAGTACGATATCCCATTATTTTGAAGAAAGGAAATTATGTCCTTGTAATTTTTCCTCATTTGTCTAATTTCAAATGGAGTGTCCTTTAAGGTTTTGATGGTTATATTTCCCATTTTCAGTGGAGTTGCTGATGTTGCTTTTAAAATGGCATCTCTGGTTTGTCTTCTTAA
>NW_015175366.1:817916-830343 GCF_001447785.1 Gekko japonicus
CCATTTGTAGCTGCAAAACTCGATTCTCTTGGTAATTCAGCTTCGTTTCCACATCTCCCAACCTTTTCTTCAACTTCTTGCTTGTGGTGTCTATCTCTTTAATTTTCTCATTTGCCTGCTCCACTTTTTTCTCTGTTTCATTCAGCTGAAGCTGCTGTGCTGCAAAGGTTTTATTCATCACGGTCAATTGCTAGTTAATACCATCAAGTTGCTGCATCACTGGCTTGAGCATATCCACCAGGAGTTTAAGGACATCTGCTCCCTCTTCTGGTCTCAGACTCTGACTGCCTGGCTTCATTTTAAACTTTCTCTGCTGGGCTGCCATCTTCCCATTTTGTTTACAGTTTCTACCGCTTCCACACAACTCGGAAAACTTGCCAAACGACTTTGCGATTCAGATAAGTCTCTCAAGACACTTTCGGTTTACTTCCTCCCCTCTCCCCCTTTGTGTCTATTAGCCGCTCATTCGCACAAGAGGCGTCCCTCTTTGCAATCACTGTTTTCAACCGCGAGGGGGGGGAATCGCTTTTCAAACTACTCCATTTTATTCAGAACTCACATTCATTGTCGGTCAGTTTCTCTGACCACGCTCAGTTTTACGCCATTCCGCTCGATCTCCGGCGCTTGTCCTGGTCAGTCCAGCTTATGCCCGAAGGCCACTCAGCGACTGGACCGTCGGGGCAGAGGGGAGCCTCAATTCTCCGGCATTACACCATCGAAAAGGCTACCCCTCAAAAGCCCCCTGGCCTAGATCCTAACACAAAGGTTCTGCGGGGGTGTCACTTGAGGTGGCACCCCTCCAGGCCGCTGGTGTGTGAACCGCCCTTCCCTGTCGTGGGAAGAGCATCCGCCATCACTGTTCCATAGACCGGAAGTCCGCTAATGCATTTTCTGTTGATTGTAAAACAATGATAAATGTCAGGTTGACAGCAGATTCTAAATTGGGCTGTCCTGCTGTACACAGAATGCAACTTAATGCATTTCGATCTCTGACTGCCTTCAGCATTGTAGTATATTCTGAGCATATTATCCTAGCTACAGTAGGAATAGATTAGCAACTGCCACAGTAATAGCAGCCATTACAAATATTTTTTTTTTAAGTTTCAGGTTGTAGATCATATTTTAGAAAGCACAAGTGGGCAGTTTTCTGACCTGGGCCACAGCATAAAAATACATTAATTCAAAGGGCTGATGGTTTTCATACATTTTTGCAGAGACAATCACATTCTAATTATAAATGCTTAGTGTCCATGTATCTTTCCTCATAAACCACAAAGGTTCCTTTGGCTTTCATGTCATGCTCTATTTAAAACATCACAGAGTATATTAAAGAAGTTTCTTAAAGTTCTGCTATATTGACCAAAGAACAGCTAATGTAAATACAGGCCAGTTACAGTAATACACAACATTTGAGAGTGGTTGGCTTAAAAAAGAGAGGGTGCCCGCTGGCTAGCAATGGGGGGGGGGAATGTCAGTGGGATTGTGAGAGAAGGAAATGGAGAAACAAAAAGAATTTTTTTAAAGCATGTCAGAAAAATACAGGAAAAAATTATCAGAATGGAAATAAACCTCATAACATTATGTTTCAGACAATAAATCCTTAGCTCTGGTATAATCTCGTATTTATCCCCTGCATATTGACTAGCACAGGTATGCCTCATTGGGCTATGGCCTCTACATGATCCTCTCTTTATACAAAAGGTTACTTAATTATTCAAACTGCCACTTGTGCACATTCATTTCAGAAGAGCCACTCAAATGGAGTATGCTAGGGATGTCAGACCCCCCCAGTGGGGGTGGGAATCTCCCTCTGCCAGGCCCCACCTCTTCACTGCCAGCCAGCTGGCCAGTGGGGGGAATTAGCCCCCATAAAAGGGGGGAACACGTGGCATTTCAGTGACACACCTACGTGACCTGAAAGTGACACAGCCATGCTGGGAACATTGGGGGCAATGCTCTGGTTTTTGGATAAAAACTCTATGGTAGAGGCTAATTCTACCATAGAGTTTTGCTCCAAAACCAGAGCATCACCTCCCGACATCCCTACATCACTTCCAGGTCCTGTAGGCACATTGCTAAAATGCTGGGCATTCTTCCCTACTCCTGGTAAGCGCACCCCCGTTCTCCACCAGATACTCAGAGGGACCTGGCAACCCTAGAGTATGCTAACTAGGCTTTTCTGACAAGCATAATCAGATGTATGATTATGGGCAAGTAAAACACATGCAGACGTGCATTCATAAAGCTATATCTATTTGCATAGCATTGTGTATGTATACTCCCACTGTGACCAACTGGTCTCAGCCAGAATTTTCCATGGTGAAGATTTTTGCAGCACTGTGACCCAGACTGCATTACAGGGCAAAGTATGGTATCTGTGTGCCAGTCAAAGTCTGGATGTCTGCCCCAGATTTAAGATCTTCTAATTGGGACTTTTTTGGAACAAATTAGAGTCAAAACAATATTGCCATATTATTGAAAGGTGTTTTTCCTTCAAAAGGGAAAAACAGGTGCTGATATTAAGAAATACTTGAACTTGCTTTTTACCCCCAAGTCATGCTTGTAAAAAAACCCTTTTACTGCTGTATTCCAATAAAATGTAGGAAAAGAACATACTGCCTGGACCCGACTTTTTCCGCCAAAGAATATGTTCATAACAGGTATCTCTCCTTTGGGTGGATAAAAGGCTTTCAGAAGACAGAGATAACTGGACACAGGTTTTACCAAGGTGTCCTTAGTCTTGACTGTTGGGTGTCCCCCAAAATGGCTTTGTCTGTGATGCCAGTGTTACCAAGGTCCCTTTCTGTTGATGTGTTCTATCTGCCCTTTCTCCATTTTGGCTAAATTACACTTTGGCAGCCATTTTAGGAGTTAGCAATGCCTTGTTTTGAAGAAGGTGAGTGATCCCATGTTTGGGAACTTGGTTATATGATCCTGCCTTCTAAACCTTACATGTCAGTGAAACTCAGAGACCTATGCTTGAGTGTTTAAGTAGAAACTGAAAAGAAAACCCTTGTCAAATAGCAGAAACACTTACTTGTTGGCAACAAATTATCTGGTGTTCGTGTGAATACAAAGCTACCTCAGTTTTATTATCTGTTCACCTCATACATCCTACACCTGATTCCACCTGATCTTTTCTTCTCCAGGTTAAATAAAATATTTTGTTTATTTTGAACTTTCAAAAACCTCTTGTGTACCATTTTAAAAGTACAGTATGAGAAGGTGATTTTGTCTCTTCCAACAGTTTTCTGGGCTGGGCCAGCAAACAGTTGGGTGGGACAGCCATAGACAAACAAATAAGAAGAAAACAGATAAAGGGGCTGCTCAGAAGAGAAACTCCTGTGTGTGAGGAGGGAAGAGGGTGAGATCGTCATACACCCCCCAAAAAAAATTCCTGCCAGAGGAGAAAGCTCCCCCCATTTCATAGACAATTCAAATTTCCACCTGCAAAACAAGTACTGAAGTATGACAATATTGGCACATGAACTAGTTGATCTTTCTTTCCCATGATCCTCAAAAAGATGATGGGATTATATTTTTAACAAAACAAAGTTTTTGGGCAAGTGTAGTACACACACACGTATACACCGGTGCACACGACAGCCCCATGTATTCACTAAACGTGCATAAAGGATAGTGGGAGTGAGTGCACTGGTTCCACCCCCTCACTTCCTTGTGATCTCCTGTCAATCTCTTCCTCCCAGTAATCAGCTCTACGTAGTACACACACACATATACACCGGTACACATGACAGCCCCATGCATTCACTGAACGTGTATAAAGGATAGTGCACTGGTTCCACCCTCACTTCCATGTGATCTCCTGGTCCTCTGCTGGGGACTCCATACAGAGGAAGTGACCAATCAATCTCTTCCTCCCAGTAATCAACTCTATTCCAACATCACACATATACGCACTTTACCTTGCTGTACTCAGTAGATTGCAGGATTTTTCTCCCAGGCTGCCTGCCATCAAGTATAACTATACAAAGCAGATTACAAAGTGCCAGGATAACAGCCATTTCCAGTTTTACCTGTTGCTATGTTTAGTAATTGGATTATTTTAAAGATATTAAAGAAGAGAGGGGCTTCAGTACAGATTTAGTTAATTTCTGACTATGTAAATGCATATTCCTACCAACTAGCTCATGCCGCAAAAAAACAGGATCAAGAAGATGTCAGCCACTGCCACTCTATGATCTAATTAGACATAAAATACTCACCTATTATTGTCTGGATACTTGCTCTGAGTCACAGGCTTCCTTTGAAAAGTGATTAATGAGCCCTAATAGCTGCTGTAAATTAATAATGTCATAGCCATGCACACATGATTGAAAAGAAAGATAAGATGATCTGTGTATTTACTGTTCAAGTATGAGGTTGCTGTCATCGTATTCTCAGAAAAACTCAGTTTCCTCATTTGGAATCATCTAAGAAATAAGTTACGAACACAGTTTACAAAAAATACGTTGAGTCATTCTCAGGTATGCAAAACTGTAGCATTTCTTCTGAGAAATATATATCTTTAGTTTCATCAAAAGACTTATATGCTGGGATCCACATATATTTTTAATTTTGTGTTTAAGACGACTATGGCTGCGGTCACACGGAGCATTAGCCATGCTGCATAGACGGAGGATAGGTGGACTTTCTGGGCGCGATCTCACCGCAACATCTGGGGAGCGTAGAGCTCCCGTGGCTGACCCGTGACTACCCCGATATATGTGGATGGACATCCCAAAAAACAAAGACTAGATCCTGGGCCATATGTTCAACAGAGTCTAACACAGAAACAGCACGGCAAAGGAGTGGCATATAAAAAAAATTCTCATCTATTGCAAAATAATCTTTGTATGCTGGAGCATCCCACAGAGCAACCTGTTCTACCATACAGCCTGGTCTGAAACCAGCAAGGGAATGGATAGAAACAGTGCCCTGTTTAACCCGCTGTAGGCTTTTCAAGTATACATGACCGAGAGACTATGGATCTCTTGGACACTGTAAATTGCCAGTCACGGGTGTGCTGTGTGTGTGGGTGGGTGTTTTCCTGGGGCATATACGCCGGCCTGGGAGCCGACTTCTTTGTCTTGTTCTGAACTAGCATATGACAACCATCTTACCTCACACGTCAGAACTGTCTTGGAACATGTGATGTATTCATCCCCAACCGCGGAGGCGACCTGGTCGCCACGTGGTCAGGTGAAGCAGCAGAGCTTCGAGTATAAGAACAAAGGGTCAAGCGGATCCTAGCCCGCACCAATAGGAGGGCTCGGATCCCAACCGAGAGCCTATGGATCTCTCGGACACTGTAAATAGCCAATCACGGGTGTGGGGGTGTGTGTGTGGGTGTTTTCCTGGGGCATATACGCTGGCCTGCGAGCCGGCTTCTTTGTCTTGTTCTTAACTAAGTAAAAGTAGGTTGAACTGAGATCACTCTCCGTCTGCATACTTGCAACAGCACCACCTATATGCCAAGCTGGAGAAATGTGCTTCTGATTTAACTGGAGTTCCTAAGACAATCATCTCCCCCAAGGGGTCAAGATGGACCTAAGAAGTTGGAAGCAGTCCTGAGTTGGCACCTCCCAAATAACCTGGAAAGGCTGCAGTGATTCCTAGGGTTTGTAACTACTACTGGCATTTCTTGACCAATTTCTCCCACCTGGCAGCACCCTTGAACAGATTGCAAAATATGGGAGCCCTGCCAGGCCCAGTGGCAGTGGCAGTGGCAGTGGCAGCAGCATCTGGGAGACACACTAGGCCCAGTGGCAGCCATCACACTGGCCCAATCCCAACCACTATTGCCAGTGGGCCCAGAGACAGCTGCGGAGGCAAGGAGCTGTGTTCGGCTTGGTGATGGGGGTGGCAGGAAGCTGTTAGGGTTGCCAAGTCCTTCAAAGTCCCCAGCAGGAACTCAGGGACATTAAACAGCCAGGGCAACAACTGGATAGACAGTAGAACACAGAGGTCTACTGAATGCAGGTTAGAGCTTATTATCAAGCCAATTCTATAGAAATGATAGTGGCAAAACAGCAGAACCACTATTACCACTGCAGTCACACTGCCATTCAAGTATGCTGTTTAGGATGACGAAAAGCCTTTTACATCTGAATCTATGGGAGGAATTGGTAGAAGTCTCTTTTACTCATTATGACCACACTTGGCATTTGGTCCAACTTGGACTCCACTTTATCTATGGACATACTGAATGTTGGTTGAGTCTGTCTGTCACATACATTTAGAGACCTTTCAGTTTTTGCCGCCTGAAGATGTGGACAAGATACTTGGAGAAGAGAGGTCTACCACTTGTCCCCTAGCCCTGCGACCTTCATGGCTGGTAAAATTTAGGACCAGGAGGTTAGCCAAATGGTTATTGTCAGTTATAAATGACTATCTTGTTGGAAATCTGCTGCCTCTGGATTGGAAAAGTTCATTTTTTTTCTCCCCCTTAGGCTTTAGTTTAGTTAATGCCCATACCATGGCTAGGCACTCCTAGTCCACCATTGCCCATTGTGGTTTCCTGTGAATCAGCTTTCTGTTTAGATAGATTCCTGTTACTCTATATGGAGGTGTGTAAACTGAACTGTCCTGTCCCATATCTTTACTGGGATTCGGGGGGGGGGTTCACCCTGGGCTATCCAAAAGCAAATATTTAATGTTTCTGGGTACACACTTCACCTGCTCCACCAGCAATTTGGTTGGAATGGCATATAATTTCACCCCCATACCTTTACACTCACGGGAGTTTGGCCTGTCATGCATGGGCGATAATCATTTCTCCTCCCCCTTCTCCATAAATGCAATCCTGACAAGCCATCTTTTATTAAAATATATTCCAAACCACTTAATATTCGGGTCTGGGACCTTGCTGGTAAACAAATGCAAAAAGGTTCATGTCCTTCAATTTCTCTGGGATCTGGTTCGGCCTTTTCCCCATAAAGTGTTGTTTGCTCCTCTTCACTGGATGCAACATCAGGATCTTCTTCTTGAGATTTCACACTTGGGAAGTCCACAAGGTACTTTAGGTGGTATTTGCAGATCCAACTGACTGACTCAGTTCATCGTTCCAATTAGTGGATCCTGCTGATATGAGACCTGCCACATTCACTTGGTTAACAGGAATGTTCAGCTGCTCCGCCGTTTCTGCAGCAGTCTCTGTATTGATGTGCTGTGTTTCTTTCCTCCAGTGAACAGCACAAAAGACAGACTGATCTTGGCAACTGTATGATTATGATCTATGCCAATAAAGGTTTTGAACTTGACAGACTGATCTTCTCCTTCATACTTCTTTGGAAGATCCTCTACAAGGAAACAACGTCGCTGTTGTTTCCCTGTAGAGGGCCAAAAGGTGCCTCACTGTCATCTTTTACCATAAACCTGATCTGGCTGTTAGGGTTGCCAGGTCTCCCCTGGCCACTGGGGGGGAAGGGTTGCCAGATCCAGACTGGGAAACTCCTGGAGATTTGAAAGTGGATCCTGTGGAGGACAGGGACCTCAGTGAGGTACAATGTCTTAGAGTCCACCTTCCAAAGTATCCATTTTTCTCCAGGGGAACAGATCTTTGTAGTCTGGAGATGAGCTGTAATTCCAGGGGACCTCCAGATCCCACATGGAGGCTGGCATCTGATGTCCCATTGCAGTTAAGATGCAAGGGCTTCCGTATGGAGTTTCTTATTTTCCAAACGTCAAGATGTATTTATATATTTGAGCATTCATTGTTCCTCTGCACTTTCTTCTCTGTTTCTTCTTTTGTCCCTCTGTTTCCTTTGTCCACAATCAGACTGTTCAAGGGTACTGTATTACAAGGTTCTAGTTGCTGTTGCCCAGAAGGGATTATGTCAAGGACTGAACAGTGATCCACTTCTGATTTAATATGGGATGCTGGATCACCCTCATCTGCTAACATGTTTACCATATTTTGTCCATCATTTAGCCCATATAAATTTTAGGATGTGTTACTATTTCCACTTACACCCAGGTGACCACTGAAAGAACTAGAGTTTGTCATCTTTAGCAAGTCCTTTCCATGTTCTTCTGGCACCACTAACTGCTTGTGTGTTTTAACTGCAGTTTTCCCTTTCCTCCAGAGACTCTTTATGTAATCTGTCCTGTTCATTTATCAATTTCACAGGTTGTTCAGGTGTGAGGTCAGGAGGGTTTGTATTAGTCTTGTCTTTTAAGGACTGCAACTTGTCATCCTGTTGTGCTTCTGCTATACATTCGGCTGATCCCTTTTTCTCAGTTGGAATCAAGCTTATTTCCTCCAACTCATTCTGTTTTTTAATTATGTTGTAATATTCCTTGGGTGCCCACCTGTTGTTCTGGGTTAGTTGCACCTTGCTGAGTTTTGATTTGAGAACTAGTTGTCCGCTGCCCCAGTTCTCCTCTTATCAACACTAACTGGCCCATGATTTTTGTGGCTTTTGCTAGGGTTTTTGGCTGTTTGTCTTGTATTAGCCAGCAATATTCAGTTGGTAACAGCCTATAAAATTGATCCGATCCTATAAGATTAACAACATCCTGAAGGCTCTCTGCTTTTGCTCCTGTTGGCTATTATTTTAACAACTGATCTAGTTTACTTGCCACTTCAGCCAAAGTTTCTTCAGGTTTCTTCCTTGAGCTCCTAGACTCTGTCCTGTTATGTTCTGGGGACACTCCAAACCTTTGCTTTGCTTGCTCTTTAAACAAATCATAATTGTTTACTTTCTCATCCACCATTTCACTGTAAACTTCACTCAAACCCTCAGAGATTTGTGATTTTCTGTTTGACATTCTTTGGTCATCCGGGATGCTGAAGTCCAGGCAGGCTCTCTCAAAGTTAACAAAGCATGCCTCCAGACGGTCTCCTTTTTGAAATCTGGGGATTCTTTTCATATCTACCCTCAGGCAGTTATTTTCCTGGATCCTAGGAGCTGTATGACCTCCCTTCAGTTCCATTTCTCACAGCCGTTTCTGTATTTCATTATTTAAAGCTGCTAATTTGGCTAATACAATTTGGTCCTCTTTTTGCACTAATTCAATTTGTTTCTGTTGTTCACGTTTAGCCAATTACATTCTCTCATTGATTTTCAATATTTCTATATTATTTGATTCTCTCTCCATCTCACTGTCACTGCTTGAGTCTCTGGAAGCACCATCTTTATCTGCAGCAGGCTTCATTTTCTTTGGAGGCATTAGTGACAACTCCCTACAATTTACTATTTTCTATTACCTCAGGAGTGTCAAATCTTATTGCCAAACCTGTTTGTTATTTTCTTTACTATTTAGGATCTTTATTATAGATCCTCCTTACTTTTTACCAGAAATGTTTACCTCAGGAGGTCAAATCCTTTCTATCAACTTGTTTCCCCTGTCTTTAAACTGTCTAGGATTCTTTTTACTGTACCTCCTTATGCATTAAACTGAAACTTTTACCTCAAGAGGGCAAGTTTTTCCACCTCCCCTCTTTTAAACTGCCTCAGATTCTGTTTACTGCACCTCCTTATGTGTTACCTGAAACTTTTACCTCAAGAGGGCTCTGGCCACACATAAATTCCTTTTTCAGCTGCTGTTTTTCTAATCTCCCTCTCTGAACATTCTGTGTGCTCTCAGTGGTTGTCCTTAGAGAGAGAGGTGGAACCCAGCCTGCCTGCCATAAGGTTCTACAAAGTTCCCTCTTATCCCCCAAAGCTTTCAGTGTCTAAATTAAACCACTAGGAGAAATCATCCAGTTTTGGAGTACAGTCTTACAAATATGTAGAAAATCCCCATCTAACTCGAGAGAGGTAGTGGATCTAGTGTCTCGATGCAGTAAAAGACTGAAGTGAAATTGAAATTATGCAGAAAAGGCAGAGATGCTTTATGGTAGAATTAAGACAGATGTGAGAGCTGGTGTACAACCTGTTTTCAATGTCCCCTGGAGCAGCAGGTACACAGTGTGGAGGTGGATACTTTGCTGTCTACAGAGAGACAGGTGACAGAGGTACCTAAGAGTGCTTTTTCCAGCTTAGGTGTGTGAAGAAATGCATTTTGTCCTGGGAGGTTTAAAAAGAGCCAAATTTCTGTTTTACGTTTTAACAGTTTTTTCCCCTCTGGTCAGGGGAGGGGGAAACAGTTCAATTGCTACCTCAGCTCACCTTCATTCAAATGCTTATAGATCTAGCAGGGAACAGAGATTTGGAGGGAGAGAATCCTGGATAATCTCCAGGAAGAAGTGGCAGGAAACATTTCTCTGACCTGACCTGACCTGGCCTGACCTGGTCAGTGGGTGAAAAAACAGATATGATTTTTAAAAAACCTCCTTGCCACAGGAAGGAGCTCTCTTCCTTGGGTGCTGTGCCTGTGAGCACACACAGATCTCTCCACAGGCAAGACAGCCATTGACCATGTGCTCGTCTGAATAGCTAGAGCAAGCTTCAAGGTAATGAAACACTATATTTATTTATTTATTTATTTATTTATTTATTTATATTTCGATTTCTATACCGCTCATGACCCCTAATGGTTCTCAGAGCGGTTTACAGTGAACTACTTGCGTAGTTGAATACCTAGCTAGGGATCTGTAACATCCTAAGCAAAAGGAGCCTGTCCTATTTTAATACCTGGTAAGACATGGACAGAAAAAGGGACAGAATATTTGCATTTTTCCCATTTCTTTTGGTTCCCTTGTTCAGATTGGTGCTGCACTAAAAGTATGCTTGTAAACATTTTCTTTTTAATAAATATTTTATAACTTTTGATACTGGCTGTGGATCTCTGTACCACATAGACCTCCACCATCTTGGACATACTATTTTAAAAGTAGTGCCAGGAGGAAGGGCAAGCAGTTGGCGAGTGGCCATTTGTACAGGGGCATGCAAGGCAGTAAACTGCCCCTGTGGTGACGAGGTGCTGGGCAGCAGAAGGCATAGAGGCAAGGCCTCAGAACCTAGAAGGGAAGCTGGGAGTCCTGACCCTTCCAGTGGGCAATTCCATACAAAAGTCAGGTGGTGGTGGCAGGCTACTCTGAGAGTGGAAGAAAAGCCCCTCCAGGTGTTGAGAACACCTAGGTGGGCAGGGTGGAATAAGGCCTGCAGGCCAGAACAGGTGCATTCCACCACAGGTGGGTTCCAACTGCGGCCATTCCTGCAAAAAGCCATCGTGTCTGTTATGTAGTGGGTTGCCGCATGGATAAAAGTAGTGCCAGGAGGAAGGGCAAGCAGTTGGCGAGTGGCCATTTGTACAGGGGCATGCAAGGCAGTAAACTGCCCCTGTGGTGACGAGGTGCTGGGCAGCAGAAGGCATAGAGGCAAGGCCTCAGAACCTAGAAGGGAAGCTGGGAGTCCTGACCCTTCCAGTGGGCAATTCCATACAAAAGTCAGGTGGTGGTGGCAGGCTACTCTGAGAGTGGAAGAAAAGCCCCTCCAGGTGTTGAGAACACCTAGGTGGGCAGGGTGGAATAAGGCCTGCAGGCCAGAACAGGTGCATTCCACCACAGGTGGGTTCCAACTGCGGCCATTCCTGCAAAAAGCCATCGTGTCTGTTATGTAGTGGGTTGCCGCATGGATAAACGATCGACGACAACGTGGTGCATGGCACGCTTTATTTGGTACACAACAAGAACAAGGAACAAACGGCCGGCAGGCCAACTATATACATCCCTGGGGACACACCCCTGGTCACCATTGGTGGGTTTGAATCTCCTGCCATGGTTCCCATTGGTTCCCCAGTGGAGGGACTAGGAGCCTAGTCCCTATTGTTCTTCCAGAGCCAAGCTCTGGCTGTTCGCTGGCCCCTGGTGGTGGTCAGCATACACTACAAAACTGTTTAGAATGTTGGAGGCAGGACTCAGGCTAAGCAGCCAGTGGATAGGGAGACCCTCTGAATGACAGATCAGAGAGCGAACTGATTTTTGGTTCTGCAACTCCTGCAGCTGGGCCCTCTTCCGCGATCGCGGGTGGACTGGGTGTCAGGCTCGGCTGTTCGTACATACGGGTTCCCAGTGGACGGATGACGCGGCCGGCCAGCCATGCGGGCCCCCTGCTAAAGTTCTTGGCGAAGACCGTGTCTTCCAGAAAGAACCCTCGGGGAGCCTCCCGCTGCTCAGTCAAGCCCCTCCCCTCTGGGGGCCCCGGTCACGATAGAGGGATCCCCGTGTAAGATGGAGGTGGTGCAGGTGGTCTGGGTGCAGGCGGTCCAGCAGGGTCCGAGGTCTCTGGCCCAGGAGGAGCTCCGCTGGGCAGCGGCCGCTTACCGGATTGGGTGTGGTGTGCTGTGCCAGGAGGAACTGTGCAATCCGCCGCTCCCAGTCTCCCTCCGTCAGGCAGCTCAGCGCTTCCTTCGTCGTCCTCACCATTCTTTTGGCTTGGCCGTTGGTCGCGGGGTGGAAAGGCGCTGACCTGATGTGTCGGATCAGGTTGCCGCGGAGAAACTGCTGGAACTCCTCCGAAGTGAACGCCGTCCCGTTGTC
>NW_015175366.1:831024-832139 GCF_001447785.1 Gekko japonicus
ATCAACACATCGTCGAAGAAGGGGGTGACGCCGGGAATCCCTTTAAGGAGAGAGTCCATGAGTTGTTGGAACAGGCCGGGTGCCACGCTTACTCCGAAACTCAGTCGCTTCACACGGAATGCCCCCCTGTTTGTGACTATGGTTTGCGCTTCCGCAGTTGCCTCGTCTACAGGTAACTGTTGGTAAGCCTGGGCGAGATCCAGTTTACCCAAAATCTTAGCCCCGCCCAAGGTGGCTAGAAAGTGGCTGTCTACAGGGACTGGGTACGCGTGGTCCTGCAGCGCCTTCTTCAATGTTCATTTATAGTCCGCGCAGATGCGGACTGCCCCATTTGGTTTTTTAACCACGACTATGGGAGTCTCCCACACCGCGTGGGAGACTGGCTCCAGGATGCCTTGTGCTACTAGGCGGTCCAGTTCCTCGTCGATCTTAGGCTTTACCGACAACGGAACTGTCCAGGCTCGCATTCTTATGGGGGCCACCGAGGGATCTAAGCGCAAGGTCACCGGGGGGCCCGTATATCTGCCCAGAGAATCATCGAAAACAGCGGGGAACTCGCGGCAAATCCCTTTGAAGTCCTGGGTCATGCACGCCTGTACTCCTTCTACAGTGATGCCCAGGGGTTCAAACCAGGCCCGCCCCAGTAAGCTGACAAGGTCGCCTTCGACCACTATTAAGTCCAGGTTCCTTTTAAAGTTCTTAAACTGCACCCGGAAGGTTCCGACTCCTCTGACCGGCACCAGGTTGCGCTGGAAATCCATAAGTGTAATTTGGGCTGGGCGCAATCGGGGTCCCCCCCTGGGGCAGAGGCGTCTCAGGGTTGCCGCGGAGATTATGGAGGCCGCGGAACCCGAATCTACCTCCATCTTACACGGGGATCCCTCTATCGTGACGGTAGCCATGAATTTGGGGAAGGGGCCCTTGCCGGGGAGTTGCAATACCTTCTCCGCTGTCTGGGTGAGGAGGTAGAGGTCCTCAGTGCCGGCGTCTTCCTCGAAGTAGGTCGCCGCCTTCGGGCAAGCTGCTTTGGAGCGGCAGGCCTTTGCGATGTGGCCCGTGTGGCCGCAGTTGTGGCATGTGGCATTGCGGAACCTGCAGGTCTTGCGGTCGTGCGG
>NW_015175366.1:832453-843811 GCF_001447785.1 Gekko japonicus
TGCAGCCGGTCGTCCCTCATACCGCACACGAGCCGGTCTCGGAGGGCCTCTTCCACATTCGCGAAGTTGCAGGGCCTTGCCGCCTTTCGTAGGGCAGCCACAAACTCCGCCACCGACTCGCTGGCCGCCTGACCCCTCTTGTAGAAGGCATGCCGGCACGCAATCTCCGATGGCTTCGGGGAGAAATGTGCCTGCAGCTTCTCGGTCAGGTCCTTGTACGAGACGGTCGAGATGTCCGCTGGTGCCACCAGGGACCGGGCGATGTCGAACACGCTCTTTCCGCAAGAGCTCAGGAGCGTCGCCCGCTTCTTCTCCTCCGTCGTGATGTCGGAGGCTTCGAGGTGGAACCCGAACCTTGACAGGTAGGAGTCCCAGTCCTCGGTCGCTGGTTCGAAGGCCTCGAACTTCGGGCTATTGGCCATCGTTGCAATCGCTGCCACCGGCTCTGGTGGTGCCCGTTGCTGACTGGCCACGGCGAGCTGCTGCTCTTCGTTGTCCGTCGTGGGTCTGGATGTAGCGGGGCTGCCTACCCGCACTAGCATCCCACCTTCGTCGCCAATTGTTAAGTCCGGCGCTTAACAATGAGTCGGAGAGTGATTTCAGTAAAAGACTCAAGTTTATTCAGCTCTTTCTTCACTTCTTCGACACGGTACAACATCTGATAGCCCGAACAGTTTGCCCATTGAAACTGCCCGGTATTTAAACATTCCCGGCTAACATAGCCACTCCCACTATACACATAACAACCTATCAGGTTGAGCGCATAAGGACCAATCACAAACGTTCCCGCTTGCAGCTTGCTTGAAAGTGATTGGGTCGTGAGTCTTGGACTAGAATCCTCTGTCCAAGACGAAGCTTAACATTGCTTCCCTATGGGAGGTTTCCCATACATCCTAATGTACTCATGGCAGCTAAGAATACATTACAATTCCCATTGGTTCCCCAATGGAGGGACTAGGAGCCTAGTCCCTATTGTTCTTCCAGAGTCAAGCTCTGGCTGTTCGCTGGCCCCCGGTGATGGTCAGCATACACTACAGTGTCACAGTCATGCATCTCCTAGTTATATCCAGATACCTATTGCAAAGCACTCTGCATGGGGCTATGTTTGAAGGCAGTTTGTATACTTCACCTAGCTCAAAGGGCACAGATGTAAGACTGCTTACTGGAACCATTTGTAATGAAAGCATGATACCTTTTCTGTTACAGCTACATTGGCTTTCCTTTTGCTACCAGACCCAATTCAAGGTGTTGGCTTTGATCTTTAAAAAAAACCTCAGTGGTTTGGATTTTCAGTAGATACAGGCCCATTGCCTGCCATGTCAACTTGCCTGAACTTCAAGATGAAAGCACAGGGCTCTCACGTGGGAACCTATCCTGTTTGAGACAAAACTGGCAAGGATTTGTTGTAGGATCTTTTCAGCTGCCATCACCAGGTTGTGGAACTCCCTCAGCCAGGTGAGAATGGCTCCATTCCTTTTTGCCTCCCTGAGAAAGCTGAAAACATTACTGTTTCAGTTGATGGATCGATGACAGAGCTAGCTGCTCTTTTACTGTGTGAGCCATCTTGGCTAGGGTTGCCAGGCCTCCCATTATGGTGGGAGGCTTCCTGCCAGCACCCCTTGTTGCTAGGGTTGCCAGCTCTGGGTTGGAAAATACCTGGATATTTGGAGGCGGAGCCTATGGAAGGCAGGGGATGGGGATGGGGAGGGACCTCAGCAGGGTATGTCATAGAGTCTACACTCCAAAGCAGCCATTTTCTCCCGGGGAACTGATCTTGTTCATCTGCAGATCAATTGTAATAGCCAGAGATCTCCAGGTTGGAACCCTACTTGTTGCCAACTGCGAGTTGGAGAGGTGACAGAAGAATTTTTTAAAAAATTGGCATTGCATGGGATGGGATGTCGCTTCCAGGGAAAACCGGCATGATGTCACTATCAGGCACAGCCTCGCAAGCCTACCTTGGGCCTAATGGGGCCCAAAAGGTGGTATACAAATAAATGACAATAAATGTTTATCATAACTTTTATTATTTTCTTATATTTTACTTTGTGAGCTGCCTCAAGGTGGCCTTTGGACACACAGCATATAAAGATTCTAAATATATATGGGGTTTTTTTTTATCTCAACTAACTGGGAACTACATCCAGTTGGGACCCTAAGCAGCTGCCTTCAGGACAAACCCTACACCTCATTATTAAAATTTAGGCCGTCCTTGAATTTAATTTCCACTTCCATTCAGTAGATGGTGCTATATCTTCACTAGTTTAAAGGGCTCAACAGACTCTTGGAATTCAATTATATGTGATTTTAACTCCAACCATCTCTCCAAAAACAAATTTAAAAAAATCTTTTAAAAGGAATATTCTTTTTGTTGTTCATCTGATGTTGCAGACAAATGCTGAATTAAGACAAGGAACTTTAAACAGTGGTGCACTGCTACATTAAGTGAACCCCCTGTTGTATATGCTCCTCTGTGCAAAGATTCTTTGTGCTATCATCACTGAGATACAGAATGAGGAGTTTTATGTCATATAAGAGAAAGGAATTCTCATGTTTTGCCTCCGATTTGTGCTTCCTGAAAGAAGCTTAATGAACTTTTCTGCTGATGTTTTTCCCCCACCAGTGTCAGAAAGGTTCTAAAATGCAGAGATCAGTTTCCACTTCATTCCTTCATGCCAGTGTTCTGAGAAACAAACATGGCATAACAGTTGCTGCATCTGTTAGGCCATACCTGGGATTTGCCTCCTTAAAGCATTTTGCACAAGAGTTGGGATAATGTTATATTTATTTTATCTTTTAATTTTTTTGGTAAAATTTATATCTCACCTTTCTGCACTCTCAAGAGTCACCAAGGCAGCTAACAATTTAAAAGGTACATGAGATATATCGCTGACTATGCAGCAGTGCTTCTAGCCAGAGTGCTGCAAGAGTATTGGACTTGGATGTGCACAGCCCAAGGTCAAATCTTTGCATATTTATGAAGCTCCAAGGGTCATTTCTTGCAGGAGCGCACAGGAGCGGAGCTCCGGCAGTAAAGAGCCCAGGGGGTGGGCACATGCAACAAGCCCCACTCCCTGCTCCCAGCAGCCCTCAGTCAGAGCGAGAAGCAGCCAGGTAAGTTGCAGAGCTCCCCCCAGCCCCCTGGTCCAAAACAGTCCAGTGGCACCTTTAAGACCAAGTTTTTTTCAAGTACAAGCTCTCCCTCCTCTGCGAGGACAGATCTGCACGTTTCCCCCCCCCCCCCAATAGCTAGCAATCCAAAACAGTCCAGTGGACCCTGAGTAGTGGGTGTTGCCTTCTGACAAACTTCCGGTGATGTCAGGGGGTGTGGTATATGCAAATACATTATGCTAATGAGTTATGCTAATGAGCTCCTGCACCTCTTTTTCTATGAAATGACCCCTGCGAAGCTCACTGAGTGGTCTTGGCAGGGGTGACCTTAGCTACAGGGCAGCTGCCCTGGGCCCCAGACTTGGTGGGCACCCAATTTCCCACAGTCTTACCCCTCCCCCAAATGAAGGGGGAAAGAAGAGCCTCCAGTGCTTGGTCAGGTAGGCAACAGCCATCCATCTTGGTGATGACCCACATACATGCCCCCTCCAGGGCTTGAACAGAGAGGCAGCAACTGGCCAACCTGGTAGTAATGCATGCACATGCCATCACGCCCTGCCAAACCCTAGAGGGGGTGATGGCATGTGCATGCATCACCATTTATGCCACCCACGCCTACCAGCTTGAGAGTGATGCACACAAATATCCCCACTCCCTCTGGGGCTTGGGAAGGTGGGTGACAAGTAGCCAGATTGGCTGTCAGCTGGTGTATGTATCCCACACACCCTCCAGGGTTTAGGTGGCAGCTGGTTCAACCTCTGCTCGGTGTACCTGCCCAGTTTGCATGGGGTGAGAGCTAACCCTTTTACCCTTGGGTGGCCATGGTTCTGGGGACACATCCTGGACTTTTGCCCAGGACCCCAGAATCACTAAGAATCACCTGGTTCTTGGGCAAGTCAGATCATCGTGAGGCTGCTGTGCTTTTCTGTTTCTTGAAGGATGAGTAGAATTAAAATCTCACCATTTTTTGTGCATTTGAAATAGAAATCAAAATGTAAGCCAAATAGGTCTTGTTCTTTAACCTTGGCAAGGTAACTAATCCAAATGACATTATGTCCAACATTTAGAAACAGCTAAGGAAGCTTGGAAACCACCAGATATACCCTGGCAAACACACCACATAATCCAGCCAGAAAAGGTAACCCAGAGCTTTCCCTGGGGTTGTTGGATTATGCACTCGTCTGCTTGCTCACATGTTCCGTGGGTGTGGATACATTATCTTACATAAATGGAGCATGCATGCAAGGGGAGGTAAAATCCATGTACCTTACCTCTTAGTCCTTCACCATTTCAAAAGTTTAATTTTCAATAAACAGACTCTTGAAAAATATTAGTTATTTATTTTGTTGGATTTGTATCCCGCCCTCCCCACATAGCAGGCTCAGGGCGGGTTCTATCAGATACAGTAAGCAATATATAAGAATCTAAAACAATTAAAAACCTTAATACAATACAGTAACATTCCTATGATAAAGATTCTGGTCAAAGCTTCAGAAGATGCAGTCTATTTCAAATTTGGATTGCTAGATAGTAATACAGATCTGACCCGCTGAGGGGGAGGCCGAATAAGGAGGTGGCGTGCCCGCCACCTCAACTAAAAGCCTGGCAGAAGAGCTCTGTCTTGCAGGCCCTCAGGGCCGTGATCTCATATGGGAGCTCATTCCACCAGGTATGGGCTCTGTGGAATCTGATCTCCCCTGGTGGCCCATTGGAGGAGCTAGTGGAAAACTGGGAAGTTTAGTTACATTACAGACTAAAAGAAAAATGTTGAAATGAATGAACCTGGGTGAAAGTTAAAGTATGTTCTTTGAATTAATCCCCCCCCCTCTTCATTTCTGCTTAAAAATAGGCATCATCCCAGCCATATCAGCATTTGAATGGTAGGAAATGATACAGGACAAGTTACATCATGCTTCCACATGCCCATTCTGCAGGGGAAGAATTTAATAGTATCTAAAAATTGAGACCTTTATCAGCAATTGGGCAGGGATGATTCTTGGGTGAGGGCTACAGTCCCTGAGAGACTGACCTCTGTGAAGTTAAAAAAAAAGTTTAAAGCCAGAAAAATACCAAGCCTTCATTGCTTTCCTCTGTCTTTTTTCCTCACTGTGTGAAATTTGGGAGAGCTGGATCCCTTGGGTGAGGGATCCAATCCTGGGCAATTGCAGCTTGATTGGGTGGCTTGGTAAGGAGCCATGCAAACAGAAATCTGTTTCCATTGAAACGAAAACAACTACTAAAATGGTTAACTAATTCAAATATATGTCATTATAGTATTTAAGAATCCAAACAAAATTAAGAAACAAGGATAACTTACTTGGAACCCAAATAAATATGTATCTGCACATCAGTAGTACATTGACAAGATATACAAAAATCCCAGTATAACTGATGTCCTTAATTATTTTCTTTTGCTGAGAACAAGAATCAATGTTTAAAAGAACAAATGTGAGTACACGTACTTCATTTTGGCTGGGGGTAAAGACTATGGATTATACCACTGCATATAGGATGCTCTGTTTGGTGCATGTTCCTTTTGCACTGCATGATTTTCTTCATATCTAATGCCATTTTCCCCTTATTGTGTCTACACAATCATGTCTAATCTGCTATGCTTGTTCAAATTTCTGTAACCCTAGTCCTAGTACATTGCTTATTAGAAAACAGTATGTCTGTGTGCAGGTGGGAGAATTAAAACAACAAAAACAAAACCTTTCCCAGTCCCATGCCCTTGATCCAAACTGCCCTCTCCCTCACGCCTGTGATTTAAACGTAAAGAAAAACATATTGGAGGATCAAATCATGCACCCCCATGTAACACATATAGTTTTAGATTAATAATTTTCAAGAGATTATCTCGTAGGACAGTAGATAAGCAAACTTCCCAAGGTCAGAAAGAAGCCATGCATTGCACAATTCATTGCTGAGAAAACACAAGCTCATCCACTGTTAAAATAGTGGACATGTGGAAATGTGGTGAAAAATGTGTGGATCAAGGATCATTCCACCAGTGTACTATTTCCACAGAGAAAAGATTTTAATGGATTTTTAACCAGATTTTGTAGTTGCTAGAAACCAAGGATGGAAATTGTTTATATAAGGTGCATTAGAGGCTCATAGAGAACATAACAAAAGAACATAAGAGATGCCAATGTTGGATCAGGCCAAATGCCCATCCAGTCCAACACTCTGTATCACACAGTGGCCAGAAATACCAGGGGCCATCAGGAGGTCCACCAGTGGGGCCAGGACATTAGAAGCCCTCCCACTGTTGACCCCCCCCCCAAGCACCAAGAAGACAGAGCATCACTTGCCCCAGAGCCCCTATCTATAAAGGTAAAGGTAAAGGTTCCCTTGCTCGAAAGCCAGTCAAGTCCGACTCTAGGGTTGCGGTGCTCATCTCCGTTTCAAAGCCGAAGAGCCAGCGCTGTCCGAAGACGTTTCCGTGGTCATGTGGCCGGCATGACTAAACACCAAGGTGCACGGAATGCTGTTACCTTCCCACCGAAGTGGTACCTATTTATCTACTTGCAATTTCTTGCTTTCGAACTGCTAGGGAGGGAATGCCTAGCGGGTAAGCTGCCCGGGACCAACATTTTGGCTCACATGCCCTTTCACAACCCCTCTGTACCATATAGAAAAGTCCATCACTGTCATTAGTCTCTTTGCACTCCAGCTCCCCCTCCCCCTTGCAAGGGCACAGCCCATCCCCCCTCAGACCACAAACCCAGTCCACCCACCCCCACCCCGTGAGTTGCACAGAGCTAGCAGGTTGTGTGAGTGAGAAGGGGCGGGGAAGTGTGGAGCTTGGAGGGGTGGCTGTACTAGTCTGTTGTAGCTGAATACAATAGAAGTCCAACGGCACTGGGAAAACTGACAAAATGCATCCCGGCATGAGCCTCTCGGACATCAGAGCCCACCCCTTCAACGTGTGCAGAGGAAATCATTTGGGGAAGTCCTTGAGGAACTCACAGAGAGGGGTAGATGGAACTGGGACAGAGGATGGCGTGGCATAAGGGGGGCAAGACTCAACCACCTTGCACCAGGCAGCTTTTGAACACTCCAGACGTATTAAACAGAAGTAGGGTAACAGTAATGAGGTTTAACACACAGGGTTACAAACTCCAGCACTGTGCCTTTGGAAGCTGCTCCAAGAAGCTGGGCAAGCCCTCTGAATCATAGCATTACTGTGAGTGGGGCAGACATTAAGAACCTAGAAGGCGGCATGAATACAAACTAGAGGGCCCAGTATTAAAATAGTTGAAAGTAGGAAAACAAATATATCAGTTATACAGAAATGCATGTATTTATTACAAAATAGTTTAAAAACAATTACAGGCCCAAATATAGCCTCAGTTCAGATTAAAATAATACAATAATCTCAAACACAGACTTTATGCGACCCTGATCAAACACGTTTCGGCCTAATGGCCTTCTTCAGTGGTCAAGCACATTTATACTGGACAGCCAGTTTGGTGTAGTGGTTAAGTGCGCAGACTCTAATCTGGGAGAACCAGGTTTGATTCCCCACTCCTCCACTTGCAGCTGCTGGATGACCTTGGGCAAGCCATAGTTCTGTCAGAGCTGTCCTTGAAAGAGCACTTCTCTCAGAGCTCTCTCAGCCCCACCTACCTCACAGGGTGTCTGTTGTGGGGAGGGAAAGGAGTTTATAAGCCACTCTGAGAGTCTGAGTGAAGGGCAGAGTATAAATCCAATCTCTTCTCTTCTTCTTTATTACACATTAGCTCCAGATATTGCAATAATATTACAATAATTAGTCAATATAGAACCAAGTGATTGTGCTAAAGAAAAGAAGGGGTGCAGGAGAGGAGGGAGCACTCTGGCAAGAGACCATGCTGATAGCCTGATATGGGGCTGCCAGTGTCCTTGCAGACTTTACCTAGGGGTGTATGCGTCATTTCATGTCATGGAGCATATTGGTGGGTGGCCAGCCTCAGGCTGCCCCTGTACACACACATCATTAGCCTCCGCATTGGAAGCCCACCTTATCACAATGGCACATGGGGTGGGTGCATGGGGGAAGGGGACAGTAGGCACAGAGCCCAGATCCAATGCTGTCAGATCTCTATCCTGTTTGATGTTGGGGGCAGTGCTCAGCTTCCCCTTGGAGGTGAGGGCTCAGCTCTTCAGTAAGTGTCAGGACATGGGAGATGGAACCCCATGCCACGTGTCCTAGCATCTGAGCATCGTGGCTGGGGTTTATGTAGTACTGAAGGGGCTGTGGTTGGCTGCAGGGAAGAGGGTGTGCCTGCCTTCCCCAATGCATGGGCACCTATGGGCTGCGCCACCATTTTGACCATAACTTTACACCGGTTTTGGGAGGAGTTCCCAGGCTTGGCACCTTAGGCACCTCCACCATGCCCCCCCCAACCCCACACCTTCCCTGAAAGCACAGAGGGATGCACCTGCAGTATTCTGGCAGGGGTCCACAGCGTTAGTGCACCAGCACCCCGGCAGTGCTGGCACCTCATTAATCCAGTTTCAATTCCATGAAGCACAAGGCATTGAGGAAGAAAAGGGGACCAATTCAGCAAATATGTAGATGACGACAGGGACATCACCCATCCAGAAGGGTTTGCTGATATTCCTGTCGATTTCTAAAAGGTGTTTTTTATAAACAGTGCTTCCATGTTGCATCAATTTTTGCACCTTTTCAATGTCTGATTCTGTACAAGCACAAGATCTGTTTGGAGGAACAATTTCATTCTTGCACATGCTGAATGATGATCTGAGCAAAGGTTTGTTCGTAACCACTGTAGGCAGGTAGGTCAGACCTTAGTTTTCTTTGCACTAGCTGACACACAAGCAGAACTGCAAAGAGAGGGATCGATTTCACACAAGAGCTGCGCTACGGTCACACCTCCCTTTGCCCTGCTTCTATTAGTCAACTTCCCACTCGAAGCCGCGCAGCCGCATTTTTACCCACGGCTTCGCCTGATTTTCCCCACGGTTTCGTGGTCCTCAAAAAACAGGATCACAAAACCATGGGAAGAATTGGGCGAAGCCACGGATCAAAAATGCAGCCACGCGGCTTTGAGTGGGAAATTGACCAATAGAAATGGGGCAAAGGGAGGTGTGACCGTAGCGCAGCTCTTGTGTGAAATCGGTCAGAGAGAGACACACAGAAGCAGAAGCTATAGCTTTGGCCCCCTCCTGCAATGAAGTTTACACCAGCTTTACAGGTTACTGCAGACAGCAGCAGAGACAAAGGCTTTCCTAAAAAATAAACACACAAATGTACACAAACACCCACCAAAGCAGACAAAATGTCAGCGATCAGTTTTGTAGAAGACTCACAACATATCTCTAATTCAAGACCCAAGCTCTATCAACATCTTTAATTCCATGTGGAATCACTAAGAAGCACCTCCATGACAGCTATTTGCCCTAGTAGTGAGTGGAAAGTCTAATTTTAAAGAATCAAGAGCCTCAAAGATAAGTTAGAAAACAAATAAGGGGTCAATAGTTAAAATTTGAATTATTATAAGTAAGAATACATGTATTTATTGCAGAGACTTTTAAAAACATACAAGGACCCAAACCAAGCCTCATAACATGACAAATGTGATATATGCACAAGAGGAAACACTTATGATCTAACATGTTTTGATACCGCTCTATCATAAAAGCACATTGGCTCTGATTAGGTGGTTTCACCCATACTTTCTGGACCAAAATTGGAAGACATACACATGAAACACTACTCAGCTTGTATGCATCTATAATTGACACAAGGCTAGTTTCAAGCAGGCCTCAGTTCCTGCCGGAGCACACCGGAGCACTGCTCCGCCAGTCATGAGCCCAGGGAGCGGGCACATAAGCCCCGCCCCCTGCTCCCACCAGCCATCAGTTCGGACACGGTGGGGGGGCAAAACATTTCCCCCCTCCCTGAGCCCCGGGGTGGTGGCCTTGGACTCGTAGGGGCAAATTCCACCTCTCATGTATGATGTCCGAGCAGACATCACATGCGAGAGGTCATTCTGGCTCCCCCAGCTCTCGGGAGGGGCTCCTTAAAAAGTTATGGCTGCTGCTGTTGTTCTCAGTGGCAGCTGCGACGCCCATGGGAGGGGGGGCAGGGCGAAAAGTTCTCCTGCCTCCCTGAGCCCCGGGGTGGTGGCCTTGAACTCATAGGGGCAAATTCCACCTCTTGCGCGAGAGGTCATTCTGGCTCCCCCAGCTGTCCTTAGGAGCTCTTTAACAACTTATGGCCGCTGCCGCTGTTCTCGGCAGCAGCTATGATGCCTGCAGGGGGGAAAACGTTCTCCTGCCTCCCTGAGCCCCGGGATGGTGGCCTTAGACACGTAGGGGCAAATTCCACCTCTCGTGTGATGTCCGAGCAGCGTTGCCTCCCTGAGCCCCTTGGACATCACACGCGAGAGGCCATTCTGGGCCCCCCAGCTCTAGAGAGGGGCTCTTTTAAAAGTTATGGCTGCCGTCGCTGTTCTCGGGGGCAGCTGCGAAGCCCGCGTGGGGGGAGGGGAGGGGCAAAACATTCCCTTGCCTCCCTGAGCCCCGGGGTGGTGGCCTTGGACTCTAGGGGCAAATTCCACCTCTCGCGTGTGATGTCCGAGGGCGTTGCCGATCGGACATCACATGCGAGAGGTCCTTCTGGCTCCCCTAGCTCTTGGGAGGGGCTCTTTAAGAAGTTATGGCCACCAGCGCTGTTCTCAGCAGCAGCAGCGATGCCTGCGCAGGGGGAGGGGTGGGCCAAAACTTTCCCTTGCCTCCCTGAGCCCTGGGGTGGTGGCCTTGGACTTGTAGGGGCAAATTCCATTTCTCGCGTGTGATGTCTGAGCGGCAACAAGAGATCATTCACATGCGAGAGGCCATTCTGGCTCCCCCAGCTCTCGGGAGGGGCTCTTTAAAACATTATGGCCGCCGTCACTGTTCTCAGGGGCAGCCGGGAGAGGCTCTTTAAAAAGTTATGGCCACTGTCGCTGTTCTCGGTGGCAGCTGTGACACCCGCGCGGGGGGAGAATCGGGGTGAAACCGAGTGGCATTGCCGCTCAGACATCACACACAAAAGGCCATTCTGGCTCCCCCAGCTCTCGGGATGGGCTGTTTTAAAATCTATGGCCACTGTCGCTGTTCTCGGGGGCAGCTGCGATGCCCACGCAGAGGGGCAGGGCGAAACGTTCCCTTGCCTCCCTGAGCCCCAGGGTGGTGGCCTTGGACTCGTTGGGGCAAATGAGGTCATTCTGGCTCCCCCAGCTCTCGGGAGGGGCT
>NW_015175366.1:844107-921377 GCF_001447785.1 Gekko japonicus
GCCAGGAAGCAATTTTTCTCCAGGCCAGTTTGGCCCCCAGTGACCCTGGAGGGTTTTTTTTTTAAATCATATTCTGGGTGTGGAACAGGGGTCACTGGGGTGTGTGGGGATATTGTACAGGGGGTTGGACTAGATGACCCTGGAGGTACCTTCCCACTTTATATGAGTCTATGGTTCTATAATTCACCCAGGCTGTCAGGCAGAAGTGCCTGAGATCCTCCCCCTCCCCTTTTCCTTCGCCCGACTTGGAGGCGAAGGGAAGGGAGAGGGGGGAAAGAATGGATCCCTGGTGCTTCTGCCTGTCAGAGGGGCTGGTGCACACTTCCGGTGATGTCAGGGTGTGTGGCATATGCTAATAAGTTATGCTAATGAGCTCCTGCAGCTCTTTTTCTATGAAATGACCCCTGGTTTCAAGGAGGCCTCACAAATAATATTTTTCTTGTGTCATTTGATTTCACATTGGAAAATTCCTTTTTTGGTCCTATAACAACTTATTAACTTCCTTTTGATTATAACAGAAGCCTATATGTACCTTTTAATGCTTGACCTCTGTGGAAGGCCCTATTGGGCCGAAACATGTTCGGTTGTGTTTCCTCTTGTGCATATGTCACTTTTATCATGTTATGAGGCTTGATTTGGGTCCTTGTATGTTTTTAAAAGTCTCTGCAATAAATACATGTGTTTTTACATACAATTATTCTATATTTAAGTCTTAACTATTGGCCCCTTATTTGTTTTCTAACTTATTGTAATGATTTCAAGTTATATGTGTGTGTTTCTTTAAATGGTTGGTGTCAGAATAACAAGTGGGGGTGAGAGAGGGAGATGAGTGAGTGAGGTGACTGGCTGGTGACTGAGAGTGTATGGGCAGAGCTAACAAGTGTGTGTGGAGAGAGAGAAGGCAGAGTGTTCAGTCAGCAGCTCTTGGTTGTGGCCAGTCTACACAGAGTCTGAGAAGCAGTGTTCTAATTAGAATCATATAGAAGTGCTGTGAAAGGCATTAAGATTCTAAAAGAGAAAGAAAGAAAAATATTTTAGGGGGCAATTTAGGCAAAATATAATATTGTCAGAGTATTATAAAAGTGTAAGGGGAAAAAGCTGACAGAGACCTGAGTAACTGAGCAACTTAACGAAACATCTAGTAACCAAAAACTTTATTGGTAAAAGAAGTTTATCTTTTTTTTTTGTTAACCCAGAGTCATATGCTGTTTAAAATATAGGAGTATCATCATCAAAACCACATAGTCCAATGAAGGAGCTTTAGAGCTTGGGTACAATACTGTGGGAAAGGTGAATTAAAGACTGGAATTATATTCCTGGTGGCAGCATTACATACCTTGAGTGAGAGAAAGAACAAGAAATTTAAAATCACATCATACCTAACCACACAAATTAAAAGAGAGGTACCATGACACTTACCTTCGAGGTTCTTGATTCCAGTTTGTCAGGGCTTTTTTGTACAAAAAGCCCAGCATGAACTCATTAGCATAATAGGCCACACCCAACAGCAGAAACTCATTAGTATATTAGGCCACATCCCTGACAGCACCGCTCATTAGCATATTAGGCCACACCCCCATGCCTTCCCTTTGCTTGCCCAGGCAAGCCCCACTTGAAGGGAAGGGAAGGCACAGGGAGGCATTTAAATGCCTCCCCGATCCTTCCAGGGGTCCCCTGGCCCACCCGCCTCAGAGTCACTGGGGGTTGCTCTCCAGGCCTTCCCTCTGTAGCCACGCACACAGAGGTTTTAGCGGTAGTGGGTGTGGCCAACTCTGAAGCCAGCCGGAACTCTGTTCCTGTGCGTTCCTGACCAAAAATCGCCCTGCATTTTGTTGGGTTGAATCCTCCCCCCCTTTCTTCACTAATTTTAATGAAAACTAGAGCAAATAGGTGAAGCGGTTTAAAACCTGCAGATTCCCACAATATACTCCAGTTTTTGAAATGTTTTATCTTGGCCAGTCTCTGGTACTGGAAGACAGCCAAGTTGAGACAAAAATGCTAATATCAACCAAGAACACTAAGGTAGGATGAGGGGTAAAGTTAAGTATCCTTTGCCTCTGTGCTCATTTTGTTTAAAAGCAGGCCGCTACATACACACACACATACCTCTCTTTTGAAAAGGCCAAGAAACATTCACCTGCCAATTCACGGCTCCCTTTAAAATGGGAACTTATTCTTTGTCTTAAATTTGGCATGGAGGATCTCTTGAGTCCTTTCCTGGGTAACAGTCTTCTGAGAATTTCATCTCAGTTGTGTGGAAAATAAATTATAGTTATAAAGAGTCTCCCATTGAAACTTACAGAAATTGAACAGAAGTAATAAGAAAATAAATTTAAAATATTAAGGAACAAATGTCCCCCAATAAAATCTCTGTGAGTTTTGTGTGAAAGAAGTCTCAATGACCTTAGAAATCATAGCTTATCCTTTGTGAAGAAACCTAAAACTGCTTGATTTAGATTATTTCTTCTATATAGCTCAGTTCAGGAGGCTGGCTGCAGTAACTAGGACTCCATAAAGTGACAGATGGTCTGAAGAGCAGCTCTCAAAGGATCTGCAGCTGACTTTGCACTCCTGATAAAGCTGAGGCTATATTATTAGACTGTTTAAAACAATAACCAGGGAAAAACGCAAACCTACTGCTTTGTCTAATCCTGCTGCTGTCCAGACACTAGCTTTTGCTTAAGTTTTACAGTAATTCAATCATATTGAAAATTACTCTGATTCTAAAAATACTTGGAAGTCTTTCTCACTAATTTCCATGGAAGCAATCTGGAAATTAATGTGCTTAGGATGATAGCTTTATGATATTGCAAAAAATATCATACATGACCTCCAAATCCCTCCTGTTAATGTATACAAGTTGGGGTATCACAAAGAATTGCAAGAAAACAGGACAATTTTGAAATCTCATCCCACTCCCTTTCTAGGCTTCACTCGGGAGCTTGAACAGACAAATTCCTATGCACACTTCTTTTATTTTAACTTATTATTAACTGCTCTCAGCATTAAAAGCATACTTTTTACAGGTTTTTAAAATAACTTAACAAAATTGCATTTGTTCTGCATACATAGGAATCTCCCAAGCCTATAGAAACTCCTGTCTTGTCAGTGCTTTTGCTGCTTTCATATTCATAACGGAATTAATCTACTTTACTATTATAGTGATTACTCATCATTCTAACAAGCAGGAAGTAAAGGGTAGTGGGCTGATGGTTGCCAACTCTGGCTTGGGGAACCTCTATGGGGGTATGGGACGTAGTGCCTGGGGAGAGTGGTGTTTGGGGAGGGGAGTGAGCACAGCAGGGATGTGACCCCCTTGTGTCCCAACCTGCCATTTCCTCCAAGAGAACTAATCTCTCTATTCTAGAATTAGTTGTAATTCCAGGAGAACTTCAGGCCCCACCTGAAGCCAGCTAAGCCTAGGTGGGTCTGGGTAGATTGTAGGGAGTTCTAGAGAAGGGTCAGAAGACATTTTTGTGCATATATCACACAAATACACATAGGGTCTCCGACAGAAAGCACTGAACCATCAGCTGTCAGTGACCGAGGACAGATTCTGCTAGGGTTGCCAGCCTCCAGGTGGGGCCTGGGGATCTCCCGCTTTTACAACTGATCCCCAGCCGACAGAGATTAGCTCCCCTGGAGAAAATTAATGCTTTGAAGGGTGGACTCTATGGCATTGTGTTATGTTGAGGCCTCTCTCCTCCCCAAACCACGCCTTCTCCTGGCTCCACCCCCAAAGTCTCCAGGTATTTTCCAACCCAGACTTGGCAACCCTAGATTCTGCCCATGTACCAGAGGACTTTTTAAGCACTCCTTTAATTTCACCGATAAAAGTGAATGACGTTTTGGTGTTAGCAGAAAGGGGTGGGCAAGTGTCTAATGGGCTCAAGTCTGAACTTTGCACAAGTTAACAAAGCCAAAGCTGTTTTTTGCTTTTGAAGCTGTCCCTAGGACAGGATTCTCCTCTAGGCTTTTCAGAGCTGCCCTTTTATACATCTAAGAAGTTTTAAGCAAAGCACTTCTTTAGGTCATGGTTGCAGCAAAGTCAAAAGTTGTGCTCCATCTCAACACCTGTAATTTACAGTGCAATCCAGTGGACTGTAGTAACTGTTTAGGATTACACTGTTAATAAAAGCCTTGTAAATGTATCTACTGAAAACCTTACCATAACAAATTCACTAAAAGACTTCCGTTCTGTGCACAGTTCTTTCATTTTGAAATACTACGGAATAAACTCTGTTCTCAGTTTGAACCCAGAATAGCTCAATATACTGATTTACTGCAAATACTTGATATTAATGAGAATTCTCCCAAACCTGAAATGTTAGATGTTAAGAACATAAGAACATAAGAGATGCCAATGTTGGATCAGGCCAAAGGCCCATCCAGTCCAACACTCTGTGTCACACAGTGGCCAGAAATACCAGTGCCATCAGGAGGTCCAGCAGTGGGGCCAGGACATTAGAAGCCCTCCCACTGTTGACCCCCCCCCAAGCACCAAGAAGACAGAGCATCACTTGCCCCAGAGCCCCTAGCTATACCTTGTGGCTAATAGCCACTGATGGACCTCTGCTCCATATGCTTATCTAATTCCCTTTTGAAGCCGTCCACGCTTGTAGCCTCCACCACTTCCTGTGGCCGTGAATTCCAAGTGTTAACCACTCTTTGGGTGAAGAAGTACTTCCTTTTATCCGTTCTAACCCGACTGCTCAGCAATTTCATGGAGTGCCCACGAGTTCTTGTATTGTGAGAAAGGGAGAAAAGTACCTCTTTCTCCACTTGCTCTTTCCCATGCATAATCTTATAAACCTCAATCATGTCACCCCTCAGTCGTCATTTCTCCAAGCTAAAGAGCCCTAAGCGCCTTAACCTTTCCTCATAGGGAAAGTGTTCCAACCCTTTTATCATTCGAGTTGCCCTTTTCTGCACTTTTTCCAAAGCTCTAATATCCTTTTTAAGGTGTGGTGCCCAGAACTGCACACAGTATTCCAAATGAGGTCTCACCATTGATTTATATAGGGGCATTATTATATTGGCTGATCTGTTTTCAATACCCTTCCTAATAATCCCCAGCATAGCATTGGCCTTCTTTATTGCAGTCACACACTGTCTCGACATTTTCAGTGAGTTATCCACTACAACTCCAAGATCTCTCTCTTGCTCAGTCTCTGCCAGTTCAGACCCCATCAATGTGTATTTATATTTAGGATTTTTGGCTCCAATGTGCATCACCTTGCACTTGGCCACATTGAACCCCATTTGCCATGTTGACGCCCACTCGCCCATCCTTGACAGATCCCCTTGGAGTGCCTCACAATCCTCACTGGTTTTCACCACCCCGAACAACTTTGTATCATCCGCAAATTTAGCCACTTCACTGCTTACTCCCATCTCCAAATCATTAATGAACAAGTTAAAAAGCAGTGGACCAAGTACTGATCCCTGCGGTACCCCACTGCTTACCACCCTCCACTGAGAAAATTGCCCACCTACACTCACTCTCTGTTTTCTATGAACTAGCCAGTTTTTGATCCATAAAAGGACTTCTCCTTCTATCCCATAATTTTTGAGCTTACTTAGGAGCCTTTGATGAGGAACTTTATCAAAAGCTTTCTGGAAGTCAAGGTAAACAATATCTATTGGATCCCCCTTGTCCACATGTTTGTTCAGCATTAGCATGATAGGTAGCGATCACACACACAATTAGCTGCGCCATAGGCACAAATGCCAGGCGGATTTAAAGGGTGCGATCAGACGTAAACATCTGGGAAGTGCCCTGAACCCGTTGGCAACCTGTTTTGCTTCACCATAGAAGACACCGGGGAAAGTCCAATAGCAAATGGGATGGTCTGATTGTGCCATCCCCCGACTCCATGTCGTTGTTTCCCCCCCCAATTTTGGTATGCACATCATCACACACTGCATAGGGAGCACTCAGTGTGGAGATGCGAATCCTCAATCACCCGTTGAAGTGCACCAGAAACAAGCGGTGGGGGGGGGAACTGATTCATCCGTGGTTACATCTGATCATGCAGTGCCGGGCTGCCCCTGCAGCTCCCAGGGACTGTGTAATTGTGCAACTGTGGGTCAAATTACTCTAGCACAAACACTTTCGGCCCCCCCCCCCCGCATTATCTCACGCGTGTGACTGCAACCATAGTTAAAATTGTTGCCAGGTAGAGTTATCAACCATTTCCTATTTCATAATTTTTTCTCCTATAAGCAGTGTTTCTGAAAAAGACTAAACCCCATTTGCTTTACCAGGGCTATGTAAAGGTAAAGGTAAAGGTTCCCTTGCTCGAAAGCCAGTCGAATCCGACTCTAGGGTTGCGGTGCTCATCTCCGTTTCAAAGCCGAAGAGCCAGCGCTGTCCGAAGACGTTTCCGTGGTCATGTGGCCGGCATGACTAAACACCAAGGCGCACGGAACGCTGTTACCTTCCCACCGAAGTGGTCCCTATTTATCTACTTGCAATTTCTTGCTTTCGAACTGCTAGGTTGGCAGGAGCTGGAACTAGAGACAGGAGCTCACCCTGTCTTGCGGCACCCGGGTCTTGAACCGCTGAACTACTGACCTTCCACAGCCTGCAGTTCAGCGTCTTAACCACTTGAGCCACCGCAGCTCCACCAGGGCTATGTAAATATGTACAATTTCCAGAACTGATTTTGATAATTTAAACAGAGTTTTGGAGCACACATTTCAAATTTAACATATGCCAGACTAACAACAGATGCATTACTGCTCTAAGAATCAGTGTGAGGCGCTCATTACACATCCCGCTGCCCTTGAAACAAAAAGAACAAAGAAGTGGTTATTTTAAGTAACCATAAGCAATGCTCACGTGCCAACAAACGGAGACAGGATATAAAGAGATAAAGATTAGAGAACAGCAATACTGTTTGCTTTATATATCGTAATCCGGTTTGTCTGCTGTGCTTGTTTGTGACACACATGCGAAAGCAAGTTGTCTAAAATTAATATGCAAAAAAAACCCCACAACCCATTAACATGCATTTCAATAGTGAACCAAGTGTGACTTTGTTGAAAAATAGTTTTTCTTCTTTTAAAATGTTTGCTAGAAAACAAAATGAAAAGTGAGCATTTTGAATGGCTGTGTGCCTGATTTGTTTACCATATGAGTGACGGCTGGAGCAAATAAAATATTCTGAAGCAGATGCTGCCTGTGCTTAAGGACATCTACACTGTTTTCAAGGCAGATTATTAGAATTATGCTATGAAGTATTTTTGATAGGAATCCATTTTCTATCTTAATAACTCCATTTGAAATGCAGAGGCAACAATGGAGCAACCTTTACGTCCAGCTGAAACATCTCGAGACGTCAAGAGGTGGCATGGCATAGGGGTTAGAGGGTTGGACTAGAATTACAAAGCACCAGATTCCCCACCCTGCCATGGGAGCTTGTTGGGTGACATAGGGCCAGTTCCATACTCTCATCTTAGCCTACCTCAAAGTGTTGTTGTGAGGATAAAACGGAGGAAAGGAGAGCAATGTAAGCTGCTTTGGGTCCCCACTGGGGACGAAGGCAGGGCATAAATGAAGTAAAAAATCAATAAAATAGTGAATCATCTTCCAAGTTCACAAGAAAGGGGAGAGAGGTAAAAATGCTGGTGACGGTAAAAGAGGCCCCATGTGCAGGTAGAAAGTTTCAGTGGAGGAGGTGTTATGCAAACGTCATGACATTACAAGAGGCACAGTGGGAAACAATAGTGTCAGGTTCTACCAAAGGCTACTGGGGAAAGCAAAACAATGGCTGGTCTAGGGTTGCCAACCTCCAGGTGGGGCCTGGGGATCTCCCGCTTTTACAACTGATCTCCAGTTGACAGTAGGGTTGCCAACCCCCCCCCCCGATTTGCCAGGGGTCCCCCATTTTTTGGGGGGGGTTCTACCCGCATAGGGGTTAGAGGGTTGGACTAGAATTACAAAGCACCAGATTCCCCACCCTGCCATGGGAGCTTGTTGGGTGACATAGGGCCAGTTCCATACTCTCATCTTAGCCTACCTCGAACTCCGCAAGCTTGCAGGCGAAAGCCAGCTTCGTTCTTAAAAGGGAAACGCAGCTTCTCTTAAAGGGGAAATGCTGGCTGCCAGCTACTTTAAGTGCAGGGAACTGCTGTTTCTGGAGATCCGGCGCATGGCTGGGGGGGGGCGACAGATGTCCCCAACATGACGTCATCACATTGGGGATGCCCCACCCCTTCCAGGAACTCCCCCAAAGTCCCCCGCTGGGGGTGGAAGATGGACTTGGCAACCCTAGCTAACAGAGATCAGCTCCCCTGAAGAAAATGGCTGCTTTGGAGGGTGGACTCTATGGCACTGAGCCATACTGAGGCCCCTCCCCTCCCCAAACCCCACCTTCTCCCAGATCCACCCCCGAAGTCTCCAGGTATTTTTCAACCCAGACGTGGCAACCCTAGGCTGGTCAGAGCGATGAACTAGGATTGGAGAGACACATAGGTTTGAATCCCCACTCTGCTGTGAAGGTTGCTGGGTGACCTGCGGCCAGTCAAATCTCTCAGCCAAAGCTACTTCATAGGGTCATCAAGACAAATAGAGAAGGGGAGAGCAATGCATGCCACACTGAGTTTCTTGGAAAAGGGGCAGAATAAAAATGTAATAAATAAATTAATTAATTAAAAACAGCAATTATTTGGATAAAGATAACAAATATATTAACCTACTGCCATTGTTGGATTTTTTTCTAATGGACCAATGAGGGCAATCTGGCTGCGACATCTGTCACCCCATTGATCGCCAGGGTTGATTTGGCTGATCTGGCTGCTAGGTGGGTGTTCCCTACCTCCCTCACCGCTCCCCTCCTGACGCTGCATGCTCGGTCGAAGAGGACGACCATCCCAGATAGAACAAAGCTACCAGTAGGAACTTTTGTCCACTTTAAACAGTAAATGGAGTTCCGAGTGAGCCCGTACTTAAGATCCGTTGAGATTACTGGGACTTACATAAGTAAACATATTGTTCCAGCATTGAACTTGCACCACAGGCTAATATGCATGAGTCAGTGTTTAACATCTGAGGTTATTAGATAGTCTTGTATCTGAAACTCTAATTCATTACTCTAAAATATACAAAGTTTTTACCTTGCAAACATGTAATGTTGAAGTGGTATGTTCCTGAATTGTTTTTGTACTTGTACTTGTTTTTGTCTTTTGTATCGCTTTTTCCTTTTCAGGTACAAATCTTTTGTTTAAATTGAGGCGACTATACAAGTGACAAGAGGGGGACCTGGAATAACTTATAGAGGGAGGGAATCCCATCCTCCAGCTGGCCCCTGCTTACTTCCCTCTTCTTCTGTACCTGCCCAACGTCTTATGGAATGGCTCCCCTCCTACAACCCCAATTTTGCGGTTCTTTTAATGCAAATGTCTGTGAACATGTAGATGTCAACATATAGCAGGACGCTGGGAATTTAACTCTCCGTATATTTTAAACTCTAGATTTTTCTGCAAACCTGGCATTTTTCATATCTCCCTAATTACAGAATGCAATATAAATACACACTAGCCACTAGTAATCAAATGGGACTGGAGGAGAGTAGCTTTGTTTCTCTTGATGTATCACAATAGGGTCACACTTTGTCATTTACTCTCTTTGCAAATGCAGATGCAAATCTGGGAGTTTGCTTTTAAATTTTTCCTACTTAAAAATACCACTTCAAATTATACTAACTGGCAAAGGTCGTTTCATAGAAAAAGAGCTAGGGGAACTCATTAGCATAACTCATTAGCATATGCCACACCCCCTGACATCACCGGAAGTGTGTCATAAGGCCACACCCCCTGACATCACCGGAAGTGTGTCATAAGGCCACACACCCCGCCCCCAACGGTCCCGGCCACCACCACCGGCCTTGCAGCTCCACTGCCGAGCCCCATGAGGGGCCCGGCGGTGGACCTGCAAGGCCAGCGGGAGTGCGAGGAAGCCCCGCCAAGGCCCTCCCTGGCCCCAGGCAGGCAGGGGGGGAGAGAGGCAGGGAGGAAGCAATGTACCCTCCCTCTTCTCCTGCCTCCTCCTGGCTAAATGAGGGCCGGAAGCGGGGCTTAGCCAAATTGCTTTATCTACAGCAATTGGCAATTTAAATCTGGGTGCTTGCCAACTATACCAAGGTCCTGTTCCCACCAAGGGTTACCAGAGAAGGAGTCGAGACTGGTGTTGTTAAAATAACTGTCTTTTACTTAAGAATATAAATCACATATAAACAATACTGATGCACTCACACATTCAGTCAAGCTCCTTAGAAATACAGTATTAAAATAAGCACGTTTGCATTAGCAGGTGGGGGTGATGAGGGGTGATACTTATCTGTCCTGAAGCTTTGTTCGTTCCAATGAAGAATGGATGGGAAGAAATAGAAAGCTAAGGATTTGTAACACATGACTGGAACCAGCCAGCACGTGTGGGTCTCTTGACTGCAGATCAAGAGATCAAAGTAGAGGCAAGGATTTGGGGATAGCAAGCTGGACAAAAGGGGAGTATAAAGCAGACAGGGGTTGTTGTGGGGAATGCTAGCTAGGAAGGGCCAGGTGAATGGTCCTTACCTTTTATAGGTGGTCTTTTGGGTGGGTGGCAACTGTGCCAACCTCTGGACCCACCTACTGGTTAGTCCATCCCAAAACTAATCCTATTGGTTACCTATAGGAGTGGGATGTTACCTAGAGGGTTGGACAATATTGTAACCTAAGACCTAACTCAAAGGATGGCATCTGGGCAAGTGTGAAAACTGGGCGTCAGGATGCTCCCTTGAAGTGCAGATGCAGCTTGGCCATTCCTCTGGTCATCAAAGGTCCATCTGGCAGGAAATGCCAATGTAGAAACAAAGCAGAGATGTGGAGTGCGTGACCACAAACAATTCAGCAATGGGGGCTGCTTCTTCTCAAATTGTTGTTTTGCTGACAATAATGGAGATGTGTGCTTCCTCACCAGGCTGGCAGCTGAAACCTAATTCATGTGTTAAGGCTTATGCAAGCACCTTCTATGTGTAGTATCACAACAGGTGACTTGTACAGCTTTCTGAGCCTATGTGTATGTGTGCACAGCAGTGTTCCCTCTAAGCTGAGTTAGTGTGAGCTAGCTCACAGTTTTTTAGCCACCGGCTCACACATTTTTGTCTTCGCTCAGGAAGGATGGCTCCAGAGCAAGCTAATTGATGCAGCAGCCAAATCGCTCGCTCACAACTTTAATGCCAGTAGCTCACAAAGTAGAGTTTTTGCTCACAAGACTCCACAGCTTAGAGGGAACATTGGTGCACAGTCCATAGTGTAGCAATAAACATAGTCCATAACTCAAATATCAATCTCATTCCTTAACAAACAGTCTTTCTCAAGTGAAAATAGCCAGGCCCTCAAACGTCTGCTGGGAAACCAGTTCTTGACATTGGCCTTACTTAAGTGTTATTGGTCTGCTGATCTCTTTCCCAAGGTTCCCTAAGGGACAGAAGCCCACCTTTTGACATGTTCCCAGTTAAATAAACTCAAACAGCCATCAATCAGGTTAAATGCTTTTAGGTTCTGCAAAGCAGAAACAGACTAAAAATATCCAGCTTTGTAATATTACCTCTTTCTGAATTCACACTTTCTCTCTCTTTTTTTTTTTTTTATAAGTTTATTAAAGTTTTCAAAGGTAACATATGAATACGTCAAAGATAATAACAATAGTAAAGGTACAAAGTGAAATAGCTGTAGCAATTTAAAAGAGTGTTATATACATATTTCAATAAACGGTTATAACTTTTCCCACACATCAGCACTTCCAACTTTCCCAACTGTCTATCTGTTTTACTTTAAGGAGGTAACACAGAGCCCAGAGTCTAAATAAAGAACAATAACTGAGACTTAGCTCTCTTAATAGACTCCCAATCAAACTTGTCAATGTTGATCTTATCTAGGATGGGAGACCATATATTCAGAGGATCCATTATATCAATTTCTGTTTGGAGTTCAGAATGAAAAATGTTAAAATTATCTAATAAAAATAAATCCCAAACTTTGTGGATCCATTGTTGGGTAGAGGGTACTGTTTTTTCTTTCCAGTGTTTTGCGATTAATATTTTTGCTGCAGTAAGCATTATATTGATCAATGTCTTATTTCTGTTGGTAATAGTCGTATCTGGAAGAGCACATCCTGTGTATGTTTGTACATTATGTATGATTTGTGTCCAAAAGGCTTGTATATATTTACACGACCACCAGCAATGTATGTATGTGGCTTTCTTCTTAAATTCCCAAGATCTTTTCTTTTGGGGTTGTAAGTTACACCTGTAATATTTCATTATGGGGGTAGAACTCTGTTGTGGGTAGGGGAAGGGAAAGGAGATTGTAAGCCACTCTGAGACTACGAGTGAAGGGCGGGGCAAAAATCCTGTCTCCTCCTCATCTCTCCTTGTTTGCTTGCTGTGTCCAAAAATAATATATTAGATGTGCTTGGAATTTTTTTCTGGTCCTCCATTCTGGTATCTTGTGATCCTCTTGCTCCAAAGGAATGTATCTGCATCCTCCATTTTCACATTATGTAGTTCAATCTCTGATATCTCCTCCTCTTCCAAGGTTGGCTCTTCACTCAAATCTTTTGGTTCATTTAAGGATTGTTCCAACAGATTTTCTATTTGGTAAAATTTGCAAGAAAGCCCCTGAACATGGTCTGCCAAAAGACACAAACTACGCTGCACTGGGAGCAGAGCAGCATCAAAAATGTTCTTAAGTGTTTCTGTTATCAGTTGAAAAGTAGCCATTTTTCCCACTGAGCAACTTAGTCAAATAGCCAGACCATCAAGGTTTGTTTAGACTAGACCTGAGAATCCACCAGATAATCTTCATTTTACAACCAGTTAGATAAAGGACAGCACAGTCCTTTTGATGTTATTTCCTTTAGATTGAAAGCCGCTTCCACTTCCAAATAGAGGGGGGGGAGGGATAGCTAAATAGGCATTCCCCCCCTCCCCTTTTTTTCTGAACTTTCTCACAGTCTGGTTGAGTTCCTCGTCTCTGTTTCAGCAAACATTTCATGCAGGTACACAGAATAAAAAGCTTACTTGTTAAGTATTTTCTTGCAGTTGATGTAGAAAGTGATTTATTGTAGAAGTACATTTTGATTCTCACCAAGTCCGGAAGTCACAGCTTAGTGCCAATATGGCAATTGCTTCAGCTCGGGATTTGGGGCAGACAGAAGACTCCAGATCCAAGTTGCCGCCAGTGTCTGGTTCTTCGTCGCACCCCCTGCTTCAGGGACCCCTCTCCTGAGGCCCCCATAGAGGTTTGGATAGCCCAAACTCCCCCAAATCGTGCAATTCAAGTGGCTGCTGGAGTAGAGCTCCACAACTCACCTCAATCACACTGCGCCAAAACCAAAAGTCCTTAGCAAAAATTCTACTTTGTGAGCACCTGGCATTAAAGTGTGATTTGGCTACTGCATAAATTAGTTTGTTCTGGAGCTACCCTTCCTGAGCTAAGACAAAAATGAGCTGGAGACTAAAAAACTGTGAGCTAGCTCACACTAACTCAGCTTAGAGGGAACACTGCTGCTAACTATATTGTCAAAATCCAGTATGTCTGAGTCACAGGAATTCTCTAGCAGGTCTTTTATTGCCAATTTTCTAACTGTGTATGGTAACCCAAGTGTTTAGGGACTACAGATGCATTACTTCCACTGATTGCTTCAGAATCAGCAGGAGCTCAACTCCAGCACTTTTGTCCACAGCAGGAGAAACAGAACTAGCATTTCTGAAAGATAACGAAGATTTTTGGCCTTTTTCAGGTGAACAGTTTAACACAGAGCACAAATTCTCTAGTATTTTCAGTTATTGATCCTTCTCTGCTCAAAATAGTAGTTTTCTTGGACGCCACTATTACATATTCAAACCTTCCATCTCAAACTTATGAGGGAAGCTCCAGAAAGGGTCAGGTAGCCTCTGACTCTAAACAAAAGTTATACAGAAATCTAAATGTAGGTTGGTTGTTTCTTTCTGTAGACAATCACATTCCTACTCTCTAACTGAAATAAACTTTAAAAGCTGACTTACAGGATCACTTAATGTAAAATTGCCAGTGCTATTTTTGGGCAGGAACGCAAGGAACGGAGTTCCGGCTGGCTCCCGAGTTGGCCATGCCCAGCAGGAACTCATTAGCATAATAGGCCACACCCAACAGCAGAAACTCATTAGGATTGGCTACATTAGGGGTGTGTGGCCTAACATGCAAAGGAGTTCCCGCTACAAAAAAGCCCTGGGTTTTGACAACAAACATGGTAAACAGAATAAGAAGCAAAAGGTGGGTGTGGCTGGATGACCACAGGTCTGGTAACATGGGGGTGCGTCCTAATGTGCTAATGAGCTGTGTTGTCAGGGGTGTGGCCTAATATGCTAATGAATTTCTGCTGTTGGCTGTGGCCTATTATGCTAATGAGTTCCTGCTGGGCTTTTTCTACAAAAAGAGCCCTGAAAATTGCTATTCCCTATAATTATGTTAATAATCAATAAAATAGTCAAGTATTGTGTAGTGGCAAAAACATGGATTTCTGAAAAGTTCATCCACATTCATCACTGAGCTTCTTTCAATTACAGTAATTACACACACACACATTTCCTCACTAGCATAAGCAATCTCATTAAAAAGATAGTCTGTGTCTATAAAGAAAATGAGGTGATGACTATGAACAGGCTCTTAACCATACATTCTAATACTATGTGAGGAACCATAAGCAAACAAGCAAGAAGACAAGAAACAATGGAGCAAAGACTGGAAAGTGCAAAGAGTCTCTAGCAATATGATAATATTGAGGTCCTGAATAAAACGCTTCAAAAGTTGCTTGAATTTGTATGCCCAGTAATGGCTGACTTGCTCTTTAGTTGATGCTGTTTGGGAAGACTCAACATTTTAACTGAACAGTCCGCAATTTCCATAGTTAAATAAAACTATTTTTAGCTATTTACCATGACTCCGACCTTTTTCAATTTAAAACTACATATATTTTTAAAAATCTTTTTTTGACATTCTTTACACTTAAAATGTATAACAATCAACAAAAACTAAAGTAAGTCATTACAGTGTTTTAAAATATTCCAAAATGTGCTTGTCATTCTTCTATCACCATATTTCCATGCTACCAATGTAGATGAGATCAGCATTTGTGATGCTGATAAACCTTGTAAGTACAAATCCAACCCTTTTAAAAATGGACACAAGTGGAACCACAGTTGCATATACAATTTCAACTAATTTGTGCTTCAAAGTGTTGTTGGAGAGTTTTAGAGATACTGTGGATCACCCAAAAGACAAATAAGTGGGTTTTAGGTCAAATCAAGCCTGAACTCTCTGTAGAAGCTAAAATGACCAAACTGCGGCTATTGTATTTTGTCACATTATGAGAAGACCAGAGTCACTGGAAAAGACAATATTGCTTAGGAAAGTTGAAGGCAGCAGGAAAACAGGAAGACGCAGGAAGCCATGGCCCCCAGTTTGCAAGACCCAAGCAAGGCTGTTAACAATAGGACATTTTGGTAGTCACTAATTCATATGGTCGCCATAAGTCAGAAGACACTTGACAGCACTTAACTCACACACAATGTCATTTGTTGCAGCAGCACCACAATGACATCAGACAGAATTTCGAGTATGTGTTAGTGATCATTTGAGTATTAACGTTTTGTATTGTTGGATAAACAACATTCAGTGCAAACATTTTATACAATCTTAACATTTCTGTTGCGATATATTGGGTGACCTTATTTTGAACCATTACTAATTCTCACACCCTTTTGCATGGTTGGCATTCCAGAATGTGCAGTGATAATTCCAAGATGCATTTGTTCTTAAAACAGAATCAGAGTGGTTGGTGGATAGTTTTATTACACATATAGTTCATTTTAGTTATTTGTTGTTGTTTTTTAATCGATTCAATTTCACTGTTCCACAAGCATTTTAATCCCCTTTGATTGAATGTGAGTATTATTTTTTTTTAGTTTCGGGAACTCAAGCTCCAAGAATGCAAAGCCTGACCCCACACAACGATCCTAAGCCCTTTAAGTGGAAGCAAACTTTACTGAAAGAAACAGGACTTCCTGCCGAGTGAACCGAGCCTCAGGAGCCAGATTTGGTGGGAGTAGTGTGTTATTTCCTCTCTTCCGTTTCTCATACGTATGAATAAGAGGGGACGGATTTGCCAAACTGGAAGGAAGAGAATTCTGTACATTCCAAGTTAATACGAATTAACTGTGTTGTGCAGGTTACCATTACAGGCACTTAGGACAAAGCCTTGGATCCCTGTTTTGCCTCCTCGCTCCCCTCACAGCAACGTTTCTCGCCCAAGCTATACTTTTCCAAACTAGAGCCTGCCCGCCGGCTCTCCGCTCAAGAGGCATCAATCTGCCGCCTCTGCCTCTCGGGGGTTCCCGATGATCTGGGGAATCTCCTCGGAGGACAGGTGAAGCAGGGCCCCGCGGCTGCTGGGAGGACGGCGCCGTTGCTCTCTCGCGGCCGAGATAGGATCAGCCGCCGCGCCGTGAGCGCCCGAGCTCCTGCTCCTCAGCAACAGCTGCCGCCTGCAGCCCCCTCCTCCGCCTCCCGCCGCGCGGCTCCTTTCCGGGTCTCCGGCGGCCGCCATGTTAGGTCGGGACGGTGAACTCGGGCTCGGCTGAGGGGTGACCCACCGCCCGTCGCCTCCCCCCTCCGCCTCCTGGCGCGCGTGGAAGTGCAAGCGGCACCCCTGCTTCCCGGCTCCTCCCCCTCCCTCCGGCCTGGGGTTGTGACGGAGCCTCTGGGAGCGGCGGCGGGGCTCGCTCTTCGCCCGAGGATCCCGGCCGGCCGGGGCTCATGGGGCGGGCGCGGAGGGGCTGAGCGCTGCGCGGGGGAAGCGGCGCCGGGGTCTCTCGCCGGCCCCTCTTCGGAGCAGGCAGCCGGAGTTGCAGCCGGGCCGGCTCCTCGGGGCTTGAGGCGGAAGCTAGAGCGCCCTCCGCCCGCTCTCCGGGAAGAGAGGGAGTAGCAGCAGAAGGCGAAGGGGGGGCCCCGCCGAAAGCAGGTGAGAGTCCCGAGCGCTTCCCCACGCCCTTTCCCCTCCTGTCCGCCCCTTCCCGGGGAGAGAAGGGGAGAGGCGGCGGCGGCGCCTGGGGAGCGCTAGGCCCCGCACGCCCCCTCACCTTCCTGCCTCCTGCTTGGGCACGGGGCACACCCCCCCTCCCCAGTTATGCTTCTTGCCTGTGCGTGCGGCTGGCAAGTCACGGTGGTAGTTGGGCCTCCCCCTGTCCGCCTCCTTTCGGATTCGCTCTCACTTGTAGAAACTTTTACTAGCACTCCCTCCTCCTCCTCCTCCTCCTCCCCCCTTTCACCCACTGGGTTTTGTCGAGTTGTTGTTTTTTAAATCTGAAGCAAGTTTGAGTGAGCCCGATCGTGCACGGTGTGTGGGAATACTTCCAGGGATTTCCTCCCGTGTTTCCTCTTCGCGAGGCATTTTCTGGGGGCTGTTGGTCTCCTCCCATCCCCCTTCTCCGCCCCAGTGCAGACGTCGCAGCCTGATAGGCGATGAGTCTTCCGACTGTTTGCTCCTTGAAGCCTGATAACAACTGTTCCGAACAGAAGGTCTTCTGCCCCCTCGCTCCCTTGGTTTGATTGACTACCCCAGCAAGTTCCGTTGTTAGACTTTGATTTCGGAGAGGAATGATAGGAAGGAGGAAAGGTGGATTCAACCAGTGCTCGTTTTCATTCCCTTCTTTTCAGCGTTCTCAACTTTATAACTCCCTGTTTGTGATTAGTTTGTAAGGACTCCCTCTCTCGCCTTTAAGCACATGTTCCTAGTTATGCAGATTTGTTGGCACTTTTTGAAGTTTACTTGGTTTTGTGTGATTTATCATAACACAAATTGTATATAAAATCATATCTGCAACAAAAACTATCTCTGTGACTAGAAGTACAAATTCATATAAACAAGGGAATTGAAAATTGAGTCTTACACTGTACTGTGGTCTCTTGATAGATATGTACATTATTTTCCAATATACTGTGCTAGAGACAAGGTTCTGATAAGGCAGTCCTAAAAACAGGTTCCTGGAAGTAAACCATATTGGATAGACTATGATTCATTCTTGAGTAAAAATTCTTGGGGGTTGTGGAGAGGGTCAGCTCAGAGTCCTACTCAGGTCTGTACAGTAGGGCTTACTTCAAGGAAAGTGTTCTTAGGATTGCACAATGAGACCGTTAAAGACAATGGGCTTAGAAGGGTTTAACTCTGCTTAGGATAGCACTGTAAACCATATACTTTATAAATTATTTAGGTTAAGGAATCTATCTAATAAAAACAAAAGAGCTGTAGTGATTTGCTGCCAGATTATACTTTGAGACATACTACATGAAGAGGCATTAACAAATGTTCTGAAACTTTTCTGGCTTTTCCTTTTAAAAGGTGACTAAGATGCTTTCTAATGAACTTCTTGCTCATTCTATAAATTTAGGAAGACTTCAGCTTTGAAAGCAAACTGCTGTGCAGTGCTAGGACCTGTGGGCTGGGCAAAACCTGGAGTACATGTAGAAGTGCTTGTATGAGTCTGTCATAGTGTTGAGAGCATTGTCATGGCAAGTTTAAATATTTACTGCAGTTTACTTGTATTTACTGCACTTGAAAAAACAATCTGGAAACACTTTGCATCGTGATTTTAAATTGCATTTGAAAGTAATGAAGAAAATCTTTGCATATATCAATATTTATCCTTTATCCCTTATATTTAAAGTTTAGTGCTTTATCCTTTATATTAAAAGTTTATTTGGTTCAAAGACCTAGTGAATAAAAAACCGAAACTGCATATCTGGTACTTGATCCAACGCATATTTGTTCAGAAGTAGGTCCTAATACGTTTAATGGAATTTATTCCTAGGTGAATGTGTAGAGTTGCAGCCTTGGACTGCTGAACTGTCACAGTAGTTCAAAATAGGTTTTATAGTTGAAAAGGGATGTTGCTAGGTAAGATTGTGCTGAAACTTTCAAAGCGTTCCCTTTTAAAAGGTGGCTAGGGTGCTTTCCCATAAACTTCTTACTCATTCCCCAGATTTAGGAAGATTTCAGCTTTGCAAGCAAACTGCTGTGCAGTGCTGGTACCTGTGGGCTGGGCAAAACCTGGAGCACATTTAGAAGTGCTTGTATGAGTCTGACTATTGTACTGTTGAAAACATTGCCATTCAGCAGAACAAGCAAAAGGATTTGGATTTTGGGTTTCTCTCAGATGTAGGCTGCTTAGTCTGGATGACATTCACCTGAGAATTTGTAAGGAACTCAAGTGAACTTCAGTAAAATATGATCCTGCGTATTTTACTAAAGTTCACTTCTGAGTTCCTTACACTTCCTGAGTTCCTAAGACTGGCCTCCTTACAGGAGTGAAATTAGCCAAGTTATATTGATTTTTAAAAAGGTGACTCAGGAGAAGCCAGAAAAGGGCAGACCTGTGAGCTTAGATCAGTTTTAGATAACTTGGAAGAAAGCATTATTAAATGTATGGAAGAACAAGCCTTGCTGTGGAAGAATTAGCATGGCTTCTGTGAAGTTCTTTTTCAACAACATTTTGGTGTTTGAGAGTGTCGACAGACCTGCCAATAGAGTTGATCCAGTATACATTATATAATTGAACTTATAAAAACCTTCAGCACTTTTTAAAAGACTGCTGAGTAAACTTAGCATAGGCCTTGACAAAATTCCTTTGGATCTAGGAGCCAGCCCAAAAATGTGGTGCCAGACCTATCCATAACAAATATAATGTTTTCATTGTCACCTTTTTGACTTACCAGTGACTGGAATTTACAAAAACGTACACTACTTTTCAGCCACTTAACATATAAACAATGTGCTGTGAAAACTATCCATCTGGTGGTGATACATGTCCTTACTAAAATCCACTTGCCGTTTTTCAGATATTAGAGCAGTCGTTTCAGAAACCACAGTGGAACCATCAAGAAGTTCATGAAATGGATTATTGACTTGGAATAGTGCTATATACCAATAGATTCCCCCCTCCCTAGAAAAAAATAGACTGAGAGTATTTAGAATCTGTTTGGAATAAATTTATTTATGCATGTGTTAGTGCATCTTAGCTTAGGACAGCATACAGTATAAAGCTCTGTTTTTTTCAACAGATTTGAAGCATATACTGTTTCATACAGAAGGCTAAAAGCTACATTTTACACACACAAAAATTATTCCATTTCACTCTGAAAGAAATGCTTTAGGGCTTCAAAACAAATCATTAAACATCAGTAAAGCTAACTAATATATACCAAGGTAAATACTGAATGTAAGAAGACCTTCATGTCCACAAGCAAGATTGAACTAGAACTCAGCTGTTGCTTAAAAATAAACCCTACTGATACATCCATGTACAATTATTAAAAAGTCATTTGGTGAAAGCTCTTTATCCATAGATGCTGTCCTCTTTAATAATAGGTATGGATTTTTTTCACTCCTGAAGAAAATCAGCATAAAAAGTTTCAATAGTGTTTGTTGGTTTACAGATTCAGCTGATTTGATATCTGGAATGGAAATCATATTTTACCTTTTTCTTTTATCATTCTTTTTTCCACAGTCCTCCAAGCAACACATCTCCATGTGACCAGAAACTGTCACCATGTGAGACTGTCCTATATAAGCAGGCAGGGCAGTGTCTGAGAAAATAAATGAATTAACAACAAAATCCTAAAAAATCTGTGGGTGGCCATTGTAACCTCCATTTGATCAGGGACATCACAGTAGACATCCTCTGACAGCTGCATTTGGGTGATGGTATGGAATGCGGTCTGACAGAACAGGAATTTGTTCAAACATACAGCTCAGAAACAGGGATAACAGTTTTTATCATTCTTTAAGAACTGAGATTAACGTTAGTTTTGTTCCATTGACTTCCTCATGCATTATTTCTACAAGTAAATGGTCCTTTAAGAGTGCCTGTATAAAACATTCCACCAACCAATTTCTCTAGCTTGCAGCTTTCTATCCTACTACAAATCCTACTACGAATTTGAAGTGGGTAATAGGTTACAAAGGCTTAAAGCTTTGGAAATTAAAAAAATGGTTTTAGAATTGCAACTGGGTTTTCTTAAGATTATGAAAAAGCCATATGTATTAGTGGTCATGTTAGATTCTTGTCTAACTTCTAGGCTTGTTCATCTTAGATTAACGTGATACATGTTTTTAGAACCCGTTTTAAAAGGCCTTTTCAACCTGATCTTAACCATGTTTATTAAGAAATATGCCCAGTATCTTTATTGCAGTCTAGTGGCAATGGTTGGAGACCATTGAAACAGTGCAGTGAGTGTAGTACAAGATCTGTGTATATCATATGCCCTAGTTTCACAATATATTTCCATTTACCTAGCACATTTTATATGTATAGGGTTTGTGAAATACTGGTTCTGAGGGTATTTTGTTTCAGTGATGCACATTTAGTACTGACATAAATGCTTCCAGTTGACCACAATTCTTTGCTAATGTGTTCTTGTCGGGGAAACACAGCCTCTACTTATTACTCATTGTCTCTGAGAATACCAGTGATATTTATACTGATGTTCTTGGAGATTTAATGGCAACTAGTTATTAAGAACCTAAGAGAAGCCATGTTTGATCAGGCCCGTGGCCCATCCAGTCTATCACTCTGTGTCACACAGTGGCCAAAACCCAGGTGCCATTGGGACCAGAACTCCAGAAACCCTTGTGCTGTTACCCTCCAAGCACCAAGTATACAGAGCATTACTGCCCCAGACATAGTGTTCCATTTATACCTTGTAGCTAATAGCCACAGATGGACCACTGCCCAATATGTTTATCCAGTCCCCTCTAGAAGCTGTCTATGCTTATATCTGCCACCACTACTTGCGGCGGTGAATTCCACGTGTTAATTACTTTTTGGGTGAAGAAGTACTTCCTTTTATCTGTTCTAAGCTTATTTTCTGTTGTATTCCATTTAAAACAGCTGCATGTAAAATGGTTCTCAACATGAAGACATATTACTCATTTAACCCATAGAATAAATTGCTATCCGATAAATTGCTATTGGGGAATTTTCTTCCTTTTGATGTTCAAATGGGTTAGGAGGTTGGATTTCCACCATCTCAGCTTCATGTGACTTCTGTTAATTTAAGGATTTGGGCATAAAGAAATGCCCTGCAAGTTTGTGCCTTACACTCTGGTTCCTCTGAAGTTCCTTTACTTTAATCTGATTAAAGCTCCTTGACTGAAAGTCTTGAGCAGTCAAAAAACCATGTGTTAAGTAGTATCATCTGGACACAACACTAAACCAATGGAAAAAATCTTGCAACAGCAAGGGTAAGGTTTGGAAATCTGTCAGATAAAAGGTGTAAAACTAGCTTGTAATAAGACAAAGATGAAGAATTATCTAGGCACTGTGTTAAAAACCTATTTCTAAGGCTAATATAAAGAGGACACACTAACAAAATATGTATTAAAGTACCAGTTTTCCCTGAGAACAATCACAAAGGCAGTCTGAATAAGGAATCTTTCTTCATCTTCCCTTTATAACAGGAGTGGATGGGGCATTCAGTCGAGTTGTCACCCACCCAGCTAGCAACCCAAATAATATGCCAGGGAACCCCCACAGCCAGCTGATTTGTTAGAAGTGTGACTGTGTTTTAATGTTTATTATTTTCAAATTGTTTAATTTTAATTGTATTTATTGTATGTTTTATGATGTTACCCGCCGTGAGCCTGCTCATGGGATGGGTGGACTATAAATACAATAAATAAATAAATAAATAAGCTCTAAAATAATTTGGGATAGTTAGATAAAAAGGCATAGGAAGGCAGTGATTTTGGTAGAGGAATATCAAAAAATACAGAAGAGCAAACTCTGCGGGCACGAGACCATGTGCTCAAGTAATCCCTTTCTTGGATATTCTTCTTGATATAGGACTTAACAGCTGCAGATTCCAGGCCCTGAATAATGTCAGGATTTAGTCCAGTAAGACAGAGTTTTGTGTCAAGAACCTTGGACCAAGAGGATTTATGAGAACCTGCTTCTAATAAAGATAGGTATCCGCAGTTACTATAGAGCTCTTTAAGGTACAAATTGAAGGCCAGTTGCCAGGCTTTAGCTTCCAAAGATGGTTGACCCAATTCTGCTCGTAGGGACACTCCAGCTATGTATTTTGGTGTGTTGGTCAACTTATGAAGGAAGCAAAGTAGGGGGAGGTCTAAGGATTCTTTGACTAATTGGATCCAGATGGCTGCCCCATAAAGCAGAATAGGGACAATTGCCCCAGGTATATATCATCTTCCGCATTATCTAAAAAAGTTTAGGATGCTTCCAGTACAAGGTCCTACTTTCTTCAGCATGGTTTTCTGATGAGAAGACCAACTCAAATTACATGCGAAAACTATTCCCAGATACATAAATGGAGGCCCAGGTCACCATCACTGCCAGGTCTGCCTTTTTCCATCTGAGGTAGATCAGGCAGTTGGCCCCATATCTCACCCTCCGTGACCTGGCTACAGTGACCCATGGAATGGTCACTTCCAGACTGGATTATTGTAACTCTCTCTACGTGGGGCTTCCCTTGACTCTGTTCTAGAAGTTGCAGCTAGTGCAGAAGGAGGAGGAGGAGATTGGATTTATACCCCGCCCTTCACTTGGAGTCTCAGAGCGGCTTACAAACTCCTTTCCCTTCCCCTCCCCACAACAGACACCCTGTGAGGTGGGTGGGGCTGAGAGAACTCTGACACAAACTGCTCTTTCAGGAACAGCTGTGCCAGAGCTTGTGACTGACCCAAGGTCACATCAGCAGGTGCAAGTGGAGGAGTGGGGAATCAAACCTGGTTCTCCCAGATTAGAGTCCGCACACTTAACCACTACACCAAACACGGCAGCATGGGTGTTAATGGCGACGCCTGTGTGGGCTCTCATCCACTCAGTGCTGCATGAACTGCACTGGCTGCCTATTGAATACTGGATCTGTTTCAAGGTGTTGGTGCTTATTTTTAAAACCCCTTTTTTAATATTGTATTTTTTATTGGTTATTTAACTCATAGATTATATTATTCCATCATTCATTTAAGTAATTTCCACATTTTCTCCCCCTTCCCTCCCCCCTCAGTCTAGTCTTTCTCTTCTAGCCAGGAACACAAGGCTTGCAGCTTCCACTGGACGTCTTCTTTCTTTTCTTCTTTAATCCAATTCAGGTAGAGCGACCATTTCTTCTTAATCCTTTTTGTCCTATCCTCTCATGTCAGGTCTTGTATCAACGTGGCCGCTATATCTGACTGGACAACTTATTTTTAAAGCCCTATACAACCAGGGGCCAGCATACCTTTGGGACTGCCTCTCCCCATATGAGCCCCATAGAGCACTGAGGTCTACTAAACAACACCCAGTCCCAGGGACATCCAACTTGCCTTAACTAGGGGCAGGGCCTTTTCAGCCCTGGCCCCTGCTTGTGGGATGAGCTCCCATATGAGATCAGGGCCCTGTGGGATTTATTACAATTCCACAGGGCCTGTAAAACAGAACTCTTTTTGATTGAGACAGCGGATGTGTCCCTCCACCCCCGGTTGATCTCCCATTGGTGGCCTGGATCTGAATAGCCATATAGAAACCATCTAAACTGCTGAGACATCTGGCTAAAATTATACACGGCACATTATACAGTTGTTTTAAACTGTTGTTTTAAATTGTATTATATATTGTACTGAGACTGATAGAACCTGCCCTGAGCCTGCTTGCGGGGAGGGTGGGATATAAGACTCATACAATAAATAAATAAATATTTGACTTTTTACCACTGTATTCTTAATCCCCTTTTGTGATGGTCTTCGACTACATACAATAAATAAATATCTTTCTGTCAAATAAATAAATAAATTCCTTCAGTTGTTGGATTCTAACTCCACATCCTGCCGTGTGTCTTCTTTACAGTTACTGCTGCAAAGATCCCCTTTAGTGTTCCTTTCCCAATGAAGTGGATCATCAGAATGGCAAACAGGGGCGTACCCATCTATTCTGCCATGTGGGTGGCTGAATGGATCCACTTTTCTTACTTACTAACCTTTGGGACACTAGTAGTTGCTTGATCCATTTTCAAAGAGCTGTTTGTATTATAACCAGGGGTCGTTTCGTAGAAAAAGAGCTAGGGGAACTCATCAGCATAACTCATTAGCATATGCCACACCCCCTGCCATCACCGGAAGTGTGTCATAAGGCCACATCCACCACTCAGTCTTAGGCTTAAAGGTTAGTCTTAAAGGTGCTATTTGAACTCTTGGACTATTTTGCAGCAACAGACTAACACAGCTACCTCGGGGAAGCTCCTGGATGGGGCTGGGAGTCCTTGCGGAGGCCACGTGGAGTGGCCTCGGCCAGGCAGAGGGGGAGGACACCAACTTACCCTCCTGCTTCTTCCTCCTTCTGCAACAGAATGAGGCTGGAAGAAGGGGGCAGCCGGAAGAAGGGGCGGGGCTTCGTCGTGTGCCCCACCCCCCTGCACGTCACCCGGGGGAACTGCGTTCCCCCGCGTTCCCCCCCGAAATGACCTCTGATTATAACATACACTGAATTTAAGCAACTTCACAGTTTATGTATAGAAACTACAGCATATTGGATAATTCGTATGCTGGGAGAAATTAAAATCAACTAAGTATGAAAGGGATACCTTTCTGTTGCTAGTCACAGTCCATCCTCCTTTTGTAGTATAAAGAATTGGGAGGGTGAAGGGATTTGGCTCAGGAGAGGTCACATTTTCCCCTCTCCACACAGAGTCCATGAAACTGTGCTTTTATTTTCATTGTTTAACAAATCCTTTGTTGATGCATTTGGGCTCAGAGAATGTGTGCTTAAAGGTGTATATTCAGGTATCTGAACTAAATCCATGTCCTTCAGGCTGTGGACTGATGTGAGCAAGGAGGAAGCCACTGGTTTCCCTTCAAATGAATCCACAATCTAACAGTTTGCTCATGTGTGCTTCTCTTTGCTGTTAGTGTTCAGGGAAAGCATTAGAGGAGTTCCTTTGTACAAGACTCTTTTTTTTTTGAGATAGGGATGTGTCTGTAAAATTCCATGGAATGCTGAAGCTGTCCATTGGCATCGGCTGTATATTTTAAACATTGGTACTAATGCGTGGAGCAGAAACCACATTGGAATAGTGTTGCAAAAAAAAGTGTTTATACCCATATCTCTGATGAACCACTTGCACTGTTTGGCTTGCAGCATGTGTGGCTTTCTGTCCTCTATAGTGCTCCACATTTTGTGGGTGTCTGCCAGAGAGGATTGTCATCAGGATAGATCCTCTTGGCATCATTGTTATGTGTCGGTTACCTAAAGCTGTATGTGTGTGAAAGATTAGAACTCACACTACAATTTTAAATAATTTTCCTTTAAAAAAAAAAAACCCTCTGTGTCTCTATTAATATCAGCCAGAACAGCCTTGAACAAAAGAATTTAAAAGTTTTGATTTTTTAAAATATATTTGTGTGTGTGTGTTGTGTTTGTGCACGGTTGTGCACGGCCTGGGAGTCATGGTTGATTTCTGGGGGGCCCTTCTGGGGGCCCTGCTTAGCTTCTGATGGGACTGGGCTTGCCTGGGCTATCTAGGTCAGGGTGAATTTAAAAGTTTTGAGAATGACCTTGTTTAGCAGAAGGCATGCAAAAAAGTGGCAAATTTTGGAGTTTTGCATTCAAAGTAGAAACAGTTATGTGCAGATAACTGCAGAAACATTTTTTCATGAATCAACTACTTGTATCAGGTGGTGCAAGACTTTTAGAACAACTATTCCATGGGAATAATAACATAGACCTTCAAATGTTCGGATATGCAAACTAAGTATTGGAACAGGGAACTGTAAAGGGAATTAACAGTAACTGATGGAACTTTTTCTTGGTGGTGATCAGAAAAAAATTATTTTCTTTCTGATCCATTGCTAGACTCTCTGACTGGCAGGGGTGCTGGTCATCTTAAGTTAGGTTGAGTACCAGATTGTTGCACAGGATATTTTAGGTGCCACACGGATTGTATGCTGTTGCATACTGCTGGTGTTGCAGGGAAAGTGGAGGCCTGTGTGCTGGGATGTGTTCTGGGAAGCTCTGCTGCATCATCCCCTTCACCTTCCAGACTGTCTCCTCTCCTTCCTCTCTAGCCAGTCGCTTGTGCCTCAATCTGTGGATAAGAGGGAAGCCAACTTTATTTTTGCTCTTCCTCTTTAGAAGCCCTCTGAATTTCACCTGCACAGGAGAGAGTGGTCGTTTAGCACTTTGCATTGTTTTAAATCCCATTTTGGGTTTCGTAGGTAACAAATATAATTCAGGAAGAAATGAAGTCAAAGGAAAAGGGGAGCAAGCTTGATAGCAGGACCGTTTTGTTTTTTTTTGTTTTGTTTTCAGGCAGGAGAAGCTATGGTTGGGAAGATGTTCAGTATTGTTTTTTACTTCCTATGCAGCTCTATTATATTTCCATCACTGCCCTAGAGGAATTGAGACCTGTGGCACATTCCATGTATGGACTGGAGAGAGCAGAAAAGAAAGAAAGACAGAGTAGTGATGACTATTTTGAGCTTGCCTTCAACTGGACTAGCATAGTGTCCCTCCACCTTGGCCTAGAGAGGCAATCTCTGTCAAACAGCATGTCTTCCTGGATACAGCAGAAGTGGGGATCCTCAAATGTCTGTGGAGTGCATACTTGAGTATAGGATTGTGGGTTCCAGGTGAGTCCCAGTTTCTTCCTTGAGGTTTTTCCCTTCCTCCAGTCCTCTTAGGAGCTGTGCTGTCTGCTTAGGAGGCAGTTCAAACTCCTCCCACTCATCCAGCTGAATATACATATCATTGCTAATAGGATTGTGCCCAATCATGAACTACCCTGAGACTGACCAGTTAGGTGATAGTGCAGTCTTTGGCACAAGAGGTGAGTTATTGCCTGGGTGGTTTCTTTGCAATCACAGTGGCAGCAGAGGGGTTCTTTTACTGCTTATGCTCAGGTGCTTTGAAGTCTGGCACTGCGTAGTGGCAGTGATGGGCCTAAGAGTAGATTGATATAGGATGTCTGTATAATGTATGTATGCACGAACTGCCTGTTTCCTTTCAAATTGGGATGTCTTAGTTCTTACAAGTTCTCACAAAACAATAGTTAAAAATAACTGCTCTTAATAAAAACTTCAAACCATTATATCAGGTTCCGGTTCAACATACTCTAACTAACCCTAGTTTAATCAAACCATGGATTCATGTAATATCTGAATTAGGCCAGTGGCTTGGATCCAAAGGTGCCCTTGTATGAGCAGAAGTCTTATCAGAAACTTTGGGGGAACATGGCCTACAGCAGAAAGTGAGAGATGGGAAATTTTCATTGTATAAGCAGAGCTTCACTTGCAGATTTTAGATCCAACACTTTATGATTGCAGGGGAACTTTTACAAAGATGTTTGGAAGCAATGAAATAATAATAACATCCTTTTCACAAGAATTACTTCATGCAAATGAGTGACTAGATAGGTTTTACAGCAAGTCCTGAAGGGGCCAGGAGAATTCTCTTGAGCCACAAGTGAAAGGTTTTTCAGGATTTTTTCTTTAGTAGTTCTCACCTCTACCATTCAGACTTGTCAAAGCACAGACTGTCAGGGAAATAAGATTTCTTTTATTATAGGATATGGTTGGAGAATAGAGACGTTATATTAACCACACAAAAAATCAGAATTGAATCTGGCTATATGTTCTTGTTTCTGCTGTATGTGACAAAGGAAATTAGATAATGGTGGGCTTTGTTTCTGTCACTCCCTGGAGCAGGCACATTTTGTTCCGGTTTTCTTAATTTTTAAAATACATATATTATTGTGTTGTATGCTATGCTGCTGCTTGTTTATAAATCAGAAATAAAGGCTGTTTTTGTTTCAGTAATCTATAGAGAAATGCATATTAAGTACATTTTAATTTTTTTGTTATAAAACTTAAAATTCTTATTAAGCTAGAAGTTTTTTGTTCAGATCAAAGCATCCTGTAGATATAATGGAGTATTCTCTGAATTAAATTCTTTGTCACGTTTTCCAAAATTAATTCTTAAATATCCTTTATCTGTCAGTAACGCTGGTCTGTGGTAGACGTAAATTGAACAGAACAGTTCACAATTACTTATTCATACACATCTTTATAGAATAAGGTTTCCTTGGTTTGTCAGAAATGTGGGAAATGGTTTACCAGGTGGTGGCTGACACATTTGTCATTTCAGAGATGTTTGTGCTTGGTTGGGGAAGTAATCTTTTTTTTGGGGGGGGGGTAGATTTATTCTATAAAAACTGTTTTGACTGTGCTACATGTTCTTTAGTTTGTTTCCGCAGATTCCCATTAAATTATAGGTTTGTGTTTTCCTAGGAATTATAAAAATAGCTATAACTGACACCCTAGGACAGAATAATACTTGGAATATTTCTGCTTATTTCTATTGAAGAAAAATCATGGAACATTTAGCTAGAAAATGAATGAAATATAAACAGAATTCTAAGCAAATAAATAAAGACATGGTTCAAATATAACACGTTATTTGCGTGAATGTGAGAAATCCTTGCTCACATGCTTCCCTGTCTCCATTTTGTGTCTCTTCACATGCCGCTTGATAATTAAGTGCTTCCACATTCATGGCAAAATGCAGTTTATTATTATTAATTACAGATCATGGTTTCTTTCCCTCCAAACTATAATCTTGGGCTGGAGAGATGAGAACAAACCATGTATTTTGGGTTTGGTCATACTGGCAAACTATGGTTTGTCATGAAAGCAGAATGATTTTCCTTTGAAGATAGAGGGGAAAATTACAAAACTCTAAAAATGGAAATGCCAATCATAATTCCTTTGCCTTTACATACATTCACCCTTTATAATTGTACTACCAACTGTAAACGTTCATACTTAGTCTGCTAGTGTGTCTAGCTTATGTGGCTGATCCAACTTGTACATGTTATGGAATGTGGTTATTGGACTTGCACACTCCTTCCCACACACAGACACTTTGTATTGAATGTCACGCATTTATGGCCCATGCATCCCTAAACATGTACTAGCTGTATGCATAATCTACATGGGGAAAAACATACTGATTGTGTAGGTGAGACATCTACACCAGTTACATATGGATGTACATGTGCTGGATTATGTAACTGAACCTAAACAGGTCACATAGTTTTGTGATAAAGAATCCGGCACTTTTGGGGGATTAATAGTACTGATGGGGCAGGATTGAGGTTGGCAGGGACAATTCACACAGTGCAGAATCCCTTCTAAAAGAAGAATACCTCAATACGTGCATTAAGTATAGGTAAAGCTTTCCCTTGCTCGAAAGCCAGTCGAATCTGACTCTAGGGGGCGGTGCTCATCTCCGTTTCCAAGCTGAAGAGCCAGTGCTGTCCAAAGATGTTTCCATGGTCATGTGGCTGGCATGACTAAATGCCAAGGTGAATGGAAGCTGATACCTTCCCACCAAAGCGGTACCTATTTATCTACTTGCAGTTTCTTGCTTTCGAACTGCTAGGTTGGCAGGAGCTGGGGCTACAGACGGGAGCTCACTCCGTCATGCTGCACTCAGGTATTGAACTGCTGTACTACCGACCTTCCGGTATGCAGTTCAACGTCTTAATCTCTGAGCCACCGCAGCCCCCAATACGTGCATTAGAAGCACTAATAAAATTCTAGCTGCCTGGGTAGAGTCTGGATTCTTTGTTTGACGCACTTGGTTAAGTGGTTAACAAAGCACTTTAAAGATGACCTAGTTGTTGGATATCTTTTCATTACATGATTTCAAGCATGTGAAAAAAATAATGTGGTTCCTATATAGACTCCTTAGTACTTGAGTCAGAGATCGTTTTTAAAATTTATTGGACAAATTCAGTGACTTGACTTCAGAAATGGACGTATGCTATTACAAATGAACACTTAAATGTTTTTGTTTACATTATTTTAACTCTATTAGCCGCCTTGAGCCAGCGTGCCCGGCAAGCCGGGATACAAATGAAAATAATAAATAAATAAAAATTTGTTCTTTAATTGTTGTTCCCATAGTTATGCTGGGGAGAACTGACACTTTTTATCACCAAGGCACTCTGAGCAGTTTCTAATTCTGAGTTTACCACCCAGTTCCAAATTCTTACATCATATTTAACATGAATGCATTTATTTTGGAAGAATTGTATAGCTGAAAATATTTGCTAGAAATTCAGCATATTGTTGCTGTACAGTCTGTTGGTGTTACCACTGACATTGGTTAAACAACCTCATGTGCCAGTGAAATTGAAATCATTAGGATTAGCTGGGAGAAATGATAATGTTAGACTAATATAGAGCCATAGATGCATGATTACAACTGCAAATGTGCATTGCCTGATTGTTTTTTGTCCAGCATTTATGATAGAAATATACACAATTTGTTGGGCATCCATATCTTATTATTCTACAAATTCTATTGTAAAGAATCAGCTCTAATTTGGTATTGTAAAAATAACTTATGCAGTGTGGTAAAAGAAGAAGAAAGGGAACCACTGAAAATATTTAATTGGTAATTATATTCACAGATAAACAAAATCTTGTTTTGTTTTTAAATTGTAGCTTAAGTCAAAAGGGCATAGAACCTTCAACCTCTCCCGGAAACATTTTTTATTTCCAGTCCTCTTCAGTTATCTTCATCTATTGAGAGAACCACTTTTGAGTTTTAGAAAACCTTCCTGAAACTTCTTTGTGACTGAAGCTCATTGTCAGTCAACCCAGTCTTCTCAATGCCAGCCAACTGCCCCTTAATGAAGCAATTCAACTTGGTGAATAGGACTCATGCTTTAAGGAGACCGTTAGCTAGCAGATCAAGTGCCAAATTGATTTAACTTTGCTTGACTGTAAAAGAATTTGCAAAAAGACACTGTTGGCTAATGTTGGCATAAAGTTCCAGCTGTCTGAAAATGGTTCCAAATTGACCAGTTCACTTTTTAAAACAAATGTATATGTAATCATTTATACGACTTTGTTGTGCATTTTAAAGCAGTTTTTGTAACTAATCTTATTTATTTTCCTTCATGTACTGAAAGTAAACATAGCTCTTGTTGCCTCAGTTTACCTTATGTAGATGTAGGGAGTGAAAAATTAAGGGTTGGGAGAGGTATTAGGCAAGGTAGAAGGACATACCTTTGCACAAAAAAGCAGAATTGAAACAATTCCCGAGTTTCACTCCCCTCCAAATTGTCAGGTCATGTATGTATGACCCTTAAGCTGGAAGGGAGACACTAACAAGAAATTATGTTTCAGCCAGTACAGGTTCCTGCTTCTTACTGGCTGCCAAATTCTACTAGGAGTGTAGTGATGCTTGTCCTCCTGTTGAAAGCTCTAGGGCAGGGGTGTCAAACATGCGGCCTGGGGACTCTAAGAAGGTCTTAAGCATGTCCAGAGTTCTTGTGGCATTCTACTCACAGCCACTGTGCCTGCTGGGTCTGTCAGCATTCTCAGTCCTCCTCTGCCCCCACATTATTGTGTAAGCAAAAGTCCATCTCATCCCCTGCTTACTTTATCCCTTTGGGCTGTGGGATTAAAGGTGACAGGTCATTGAATGATGCCATCCAGGGTTCGAAGACACAAGAAACCTGGCAGTGTATTTCAGTGTCTGGTCACTTCATCCCCCAGGTCCAAGCATAGAAGATAAAGAGGGAAGGAGGTAAAGGGGGGTTGAGATGGAGGTGTTCTGTGGGGCTGCTGTTGGGTGAGTGGAGGATGCAGAAATGATGATGATGAAGAAGAAGAGATTAGATTTATACCCCGCCCTTCACTACCCAAAGGTGTCTCAGAGCGGCTTACAAACTCCTTTCCCTTCCCCTCCCCACAACAGACACCCAGTGAGGTAGGTGGGGCTGAGAGAACTCTTGACAGAAACTGCTCTTTTTCAAGAACAGCTGTGCCAGAGTTATGGCTTGCCCAAGGTCATCCAGCCAGGTGCAAGTGGAGGAGTGGGGAATCAAACCCGGTTCTCCCAGATTAGAGTCCGCGCACTTAACCACTACACCAAACTGGCTGGTTGAAGTGACTGATGGTTAAAGTGACGAAACAGGAGATAAGGATGGAAAGGGGATAAATTACTTTTTTTTCTCTTTCTCTCCTGCCCCTTCCCCCTGCCCTGCTCCTTAACAGGTCTCCACTGGTTTTCTTCAATAATAATTAAAAAAACAAACTTTAGCTCGTTGTGATGATTAGGTTAGATTCTGCCTCTCCCTAAGAGCAGATGGCATGTTAGTGAGAGAGACAGTTGAAAACAGCAGTTAAGCGAGGTGAAGACAGCAGTTTGGGAGTGGGGAGCGAGTCTGGCTGAGTGAAGCTGTGGAGATGAGCTGCTTAAAGCTGACTGAAAAGAGTCAGTTTGTAACAAAGGATCCCAAATGCTGAAATAGGGAAAACAGTTCAAAAGTGCAACTGAAAATAAACTTTGGCTGCGGTTACACGGAACAGAAGCCACACAAGTGAGACGGAAAACAGGCGGAGTTTCCAGGCGCGATCTCACCAGCACATCTGGGAAGCGTAGCACTCCCGTGGCTCAACCGAGGCTTCCAGCCGAAACTGCGTGGCAAAAAACTAGTACCTCGGAGGTACTAGTTTCCGGAAACTGCGGGGCAAGGGCGGGCGTCTGATCGCGTTTCTGGTGGCATCCGGCGCCCGCCCATGTCCCCTTGCAAATAAGGTGTGGTTTTTTTGTCCAAGTCTCTGTGGATGCGCACGCGCACCCAACGGAGCATGCGCATTTGTCATGTACACACAAAAACAAAACAGTTTGCCGCGGCGCGCGCTTCTTCATCGCGCACCGGCTTGTCCTGTGATTGGCACCTCTCCCTTGCCATGGAACCTCCACGGTACCTCCACAGGACCTCCACAGGAGGTCTGATCGCGTAACTGCGCAGTAGTTTGCCCCAGGGCAAACAGCCACGCTTCTCCCCCGCAGTTTCCTGCCCGTGTGACCGGGGCCTCTATAACCTTTACTTGACTTTCTTCAGTATTATTTTCAAACCATAAATAAAAGCTAACTCCTTGTTCGATTAACCCTGTTGCTGGTTGTCTCATGGAAAAACACACACAAAACTAAGATCTCGATCTATATATGTTAGGATATGAATAAATGGTGGCAGCGTGTGAATGAAACTGTGTTTGAGTCCCCAGCCTCAAAAGCTCTGTTCAATGTCTGAGTGAGAGACAATTATTAAAGGCGGCTAGTAGACATGTGACTGCCTGATCTACCTGTAACCTTGTACCTGTGGGAGAGAGGTTGTGGAGGGTGGTAGGCACCTTGTACCTCTGTGAGAGAGGTTGTGAAGGGTGGTAGGCAATCTGTTTGAGTGAAAAAGGTTGTCAGTCATCAAAGGTGACAGCAGTCTATATGGTATTAAGTTATCCAAGATTGATTTTTCTTATACCATGTCAGAATTGCTTTGGTGTAAACTATCGTGCTTTTTAATAGAATATTATGGTCTTAATGTAGCCAAAGAAGCACTGCTTCACTACAAGTATATGTGTGTTTATTCATTTGAATCACTGTGACTTATTTCTGAGTAAAAAATGCACAGAATCATATTTGCTGAAAATCAGTGGCAGACTTGAGTTGGGGGTGTGCATTCCAATCTACCTGAGCTGAAAATATACCTCAAAAATACCTTATTGCTATTTTTGGGTTATATTTTGCCATCGAAAAGGTATCTGGGATTTTTTGAGAAAACTGGAAAAAACCCACGAAAAAATCCCTGATATATTCAAGACTTACTGGGAAGATTTGCAATGCCCGAAAAATAGCTGAGCAGCTGGAACAGATTTCTCCCTCTGCTCAGATGTTTTTTGGGCTTTCTTCTGCAGTCCCTTTAAACAGCACATTTAAAGGGACTGCAGAAGACAGCCCCCAAAATAGCTGAGCCGGCTCCCTGCTGGCTTAGCTTGGGCTCTGTTGTGCAGTCCCATTTAAAGGGACTGCACAAGAAAGCCCAAAACAGCTGAGCCAGTGGGGAGCCATCTCCCTGTTGGCTCAGCTCGGGCTCTATTGTGCAGTCCTGTTTAAAGGGACTGCACAAGAGAACCCAAAACAGCTGAGAGGTGGTAGCTCCCACTGTTTTTTGTGGCTTTGCTGCTGCTTTTTTCCTCCCTCATTTTTTCTTCTTCTTGGGTCTATTGGACATAAAATTATTTGGGATATCTGAAAAATCCCAGATCCGAATACTTTACCGGTATTAGGAAATTTTGGGGAGTCCAATAGGTCTGAACTTAAAAGGGGTGATTGCTCACCCTTAGAGTTATGCACTGAAATTAGTGTGATTTAAAATTGTGTGATTTATGCTGGATTATACCTTATTTTTTCAGCAGCTGCTGTAGAGCAGGAATATATAAAGATGACACCTTTGCCTGCCCCCTCACATATTCAGAGCTGAGAAGGAAGTAGGTTCCCTTTTAGTGTGAAATAAAATATGAGTGCTGGGCTGTGGGGTATGTATGTATGAGGCTCTTTTCTGTTTGTAAGTATGTCTGGAATATGTGCAACTCCTATGGTTTTATACAGAAAGAAGACAAAAGTAGGCAGTTGCTTGGTCAATAGTATATAATAGGTTTTATTAAGACTAGTTGAAATAACACAACTCAGTGTGCAAACATTCAAGTTTTCTAGAACTCTTGATTAGGCTGGGTCTTTAAAAACAGGAGGGGGAGATCTCTTATGTCACAATCATAAGGCCTTTTCAGCAGCATCCTTTTGTAGAATGCTTTGCTGACTCTAGGCACAGGGTATAGATAGTATCAGGTAGCATCCTTGGCTTGCTGAGAACAGAAGGCAAGTAAAAGCCATCCAATTTAAAATATAATAACTCATAGTTGAAGAAGCGGTCAGAGTAAACATTATTGCCTTGTCTTTTTCTTCCCCTGAGGCATAGCTTATGCCAAACATTGCACAATAGTGTATCACAAGTTCCAAATTGATATGTATGTAGTGAATTTGTTCTAGAGCTTATAAAGCTGTGAAAGAATTCTTAAAGGCAAATTTTAATTCCACATTTTTAACTATTCTTTCTCCTGAACAAACAATATTAATTTGGTTTTACTGTTGAGGTTTTACTTATTTTATCACTACTTGGGCCATAGAAGTTTGAAAATTTGCCAAAGAGAACTTCTTAATTAAAAAAAAAAATTGTGCAAGATGCCTTTTCTCTGCCTTAAAAAAATAAAAATCCTCGCCCTGAATCTGCCAGTCTGAATCTGTAAATCACTGTATTGCCTCACATAACTTGTGGCCAAGCAGTCATCTTCATTGAATCAATGATAATTTCATGCTAAGTTTACCAGCACACCTGGATTTTGGCAGTGGAACATCAACTTCCTGCTGCACCCATGCTGTTTAGGACAATTTGTTGTATTCAGAAAAATATGACTTCGTAAATTTTCAGTCTTTCTTTTTATCCTGTATGATTGATTAGAATCATTTTATTGTATGTGGCCATAGGCCTTCACATTATCAAAACAGTCTCAGAAAGTTTATACATTAACATATAAAAATAATAATTAAAAAATTCAACCTCTACTAACGTATAAATTACCTGTTAAGACTATCTTGGCCTCTAATAATTAAAACTGATAAGACCTTTTAAAATCTCTCACTTGGTTGCAATGGTACTGTTTAATTTCTTTGCTCTAATCTTTCTAGCGGCCAAGGCAAAGCGAGCCAGTCTTGCGAAGATGAAGGACTCCTCATCTGAGAGCATAAAGGCTATCTTGTCATAATCAGACAGGGGGTATAGGGCTGTCAATATCTTTGCTAAAATTTTGGCCCTGGGTTCTCCGTATAAAGGACAGGATATAGTGAGAATGGTCTTCCACTGACTGCCTGCATATACAGATACGTTGGTCTGCTAGAGTTTTTTTATAGTGACCAGTTAGCATCTCCGAAAGCAGTGCTTTGAAAGCGCAGTGAAGTAAGGGATCTCCTGAGATTATAAATGATTATTTTGTTTAAGTAAGAGGCTCTTAAATGGTTCTTTTTAATTATTTTAAACTTGGCCCTCCTGGGTCGTCATTTCCTCTATCTACTATGCTGTTCTTTCACACTCTATTTAAAAATAATAATAAGATTACATGAGAGAGAGAGGACTCAACTTTTTCTTCCTGTTCCAATGTTTGTGATTTGGCTATACTCTTGTTGTTGATGTTCAAGTTCTCTTTTTTACAGTGGTTAAGTTAGTGTATTGCTTTTGGAGCACCAGAACTGAGCCTAGGGTGACTCCCACTACAGGAAACAGGAAGTAATTGAAATTAGTCCTGCCTCCCTAAGTGATGGATGGGAATCACCCACAAGATGTCCTCCAAGCCTCAGAGGAGAAGGACCCTTCACGGTGTGTAACCAATGGTCGTTCTGCCATCAGAGGTGCTTTTAGGGAGGTACCACCAGATACCATATGTAGACAGACTTTGTCCTTGCTCTCTAAAAGATATAGAATCCACTACACACATCATACTTCATTGCCCCCTCTATAGGGATATTTGATCTCGTTTTATTACTCCATTTCTAGAGGGTAAGATCTGGCACTCTGATGACTCAATTGTTCACTTTCTTCTGTTTAATTCTAATTGCGAAATAATGGTGGCTGTTGCAAAACTTTTATATTATGCAATCAGAAGACGAGGCTTGAATAGCCAAGTGTAAGTGACTGGTGCATCTTAGTATTTTCCCATATTTCCATGATGTTTTGTGCTTTCATGCCAATAAAGGTTTTGTGTGTGTGTGTGTGTGTGTGTGTGTGTGTACTTCACATGAAGATGTTTGGGCTGTGCTGGACTACCACAGGGAAGGGCAACCAGGTGGCTTGGCACAGCCAAGCAGTGTACTGGAGTGGAGAAGGGAGGAGCTAAGCCCAGCAGTTGGATTCTCTTCCTGGTACCCAGCAGGAGGTGGAGTATGGGCCTACAGGTCCTTCAGACCTCAGATATGAAGGGGAGGGAGTTGTCCTCAGCCCAATCATCCTTCTCCTGCTAGGGTGCTTCCTTTTTGTCTTTTCCAACTCTTTCTCTATGCCAATTCTGATGATGATGACAACAGCAACCTCCCCCCCACCCAAATCTCTTCCTTGGACTGAGGCTCAGAGGGTTTAAATAGGCATTCACATCTTTTACATGCTCTACCCCCTATTGCTTGGGCCAATCAACCATTAAAGGCTTCTACCTCCTCCCTCCAGCTGGGACCCAAATCCATCAGCGCCCTCCGGGTGACTTGATGACACCTGACTGGCATGACTTAACTAGCCCTGGCTGCATGCTCCTGTTTACCTCCAGCAGCCCCTCTAGAAGAAGAAGAAAAAGAAGAGATTGGATTTCTACACTGCCCTTCACTACCTGAAGGAGTCTCAGAGTGGCTTACGATCGCTTTCCCTTCTCCTCCCCACAACAGACACCCTGTGAGGTAGGTGGGGCTGAGAGAGCTCTCTTGAGAACTGCTTTTGAGAGAACAGCTCTGATAGAACTTATGACTGACCCAAGGTCACACCAGAAGCTGCATGTGGAGAAGTGGGGAATCAAACCTGGTTCTCCCTGATTAGAGTCCACGCTCTTAACCACTACTCCAAACTGGCTCTCAACTAGGACAGCCAGTGTTGTGTAGCAGTTAGTACTTCAGAGCAGGGTCTGCCAGACCCAGGTTCTTGCTGTGGAAGCTGAGTGGGTGATGTCAGACTAGTCACAGCCTAACCTACCTCACAGGGTTGTTATGCAGTGTCAATCTCTACAGTGAGGCGCTTTGGCCTTCAGCGCTGGAAATTGAGTTTGTAGGTAGGTTAGGCTTCAATATAAGTCCAGTCTTGAGAAAGGATTACCAAAAAGTTTGTGTAACCGGTACATCTTTGACTGTTTTATTTGAATTGTGGACTATAAATATATCTACAAGCAAGAATCTTGTGTTGATATTTTGTTTGGAAGCAGAAGGAGTGTTTACCTTTAAGAACGGCCTGGCAGAGAAATGGCTTTTTTCCTCCAGTGTTAAGTGAATGACTGCTGCTGTTTTTCACTGGAAGTCCTTGCATATTCACGTTTATAATATGCAAACAACTGTCAAGGTTGACCCGCCTTGGTTGGGGATAATTGTTCCCCTGTCTGGAACATGAGACACTGGTGCAAGCCTCTCTATTGATAACGTAGCCAAATTTACTCTGACCAATGAACTCACAGCAACACATCATAAGGCAAAATAAGCTTTGTTAGAAAGATACAAAAGAAAAAGATTTTTACAACAATATCGTTCCAGTGAATATATATAGTTCCAGTGAATATATATAGTTTCAGTGAAGTGTTCAAGCACACAAAAATAATAAAGCTAACTTCCTAAATACACTTACTGAATAGAGTTTCTGCAGTGCAGGTCTTAAATTCTCAAAGCTTTAGCAAATTCAGTCCAAAACAAGCAGCAAAATCTATAATAGATATGGAAATGGGACTAAAGCCTAGCAAGATAGACTACATTATATAGAAAACGTGGGCCATGGATCTCCTGCCTGCTTTTCAACCCATCACCATGCTGTCTCCAAGGGGTTGTCTAGAAAATGAGCAAACTCCCATCTGTGTCCTGATGAAATTTGTATTGTATCTGAAGAAGGGTGTGTGCATACAAAAGCTTATACTTTAAATAAAACTTTGTTGGTCTTAAAGGTGCTTCTGGACTCAAACTTCTCAGTTTCGCATTTTTAGCAACAACAGTGTGTGTCAGTTTACAACCATTTAGAAGTGAAATGCAATAGCTAACTGCTGTAATAGACTGTACCAATAGTGGTTTATTTGTCCTGTAAAGAGTCTCTAGAAATACAGTGTAGCATATCATGTTATAGACGGTAATAAAGGTAAATGTGATCCTCTAGACTAGTGGTTCTGAACCTTCCTAATGCCACGACCCTTTAATACAGTTCCTTATGTTGTGGTGACCCCCAACCATAAAATTATTTTCGTTGCTACTTCATAACTGTAATTTTGCTACTGTTATGAATCGTAATGTAAATATCTGATATGCAGGATGTATTTTCATTTTTTAAAAATTGAACATAACTAAAGCATAGTGAGCCCTATCCTAAGACCATTGAAAATTTGTGTTTTCAGATGGTCTTAGGCGACCCCTGTGAAAGGGTCGTTCGGCCCCCAAAGGACCCACAGGTTGAGAACCGCTGCTCTAGACTAAACTCTTGTGAATGCTATATTTTAAAATGGCACTTATGTCTTATAAATTTAAAAATTGACTCATTTTGTTCCGTGCTGTATTTTTTTTTCCAGTATGTTGTCTTCAGTTCATTAGTAGGCTTGATTGGGAATCTATTGAGTTGTTTTCCCATTAACTTCTGTTCAACAGCAGTATCCATAAATAAACTAAATTGCAATATCCACTACTGGATAGATACAGACCTTTCTGCTTGGAAGTCCCTTGAATTAATTAGAAATAACCATAGTGAATGACCATTAAGATTTTACCAATTCAATTGTAAGGATTTTTTTGTTGTTGTTCTTTAAAAGTTATGATGCATTTGACCTGTTGAATGCACGTACTATAATTCAGTAGGCAGTGGAGAAATAAATGTTGGGACCACTTTGTGATGGACAAAGTAGCAGATAAATATGAGTCCCACACACAAGGGTATGCAAGGTCCCATTCCAGATTCATTCGAAAATGGTGTCCTCTTATAACATATTTTACAGAAAACGATGTATTACCAGCAAATACTAGTTATGCAGAATGGATTCATCTTTGAGAAATTGTATTTATTTATCTATTTATTTTTTGAATGGTCTGAGCACTCTCATAAGTTAATATTGGGATCCTTCTAAAATATATCTGGATTTATTATACGTCAGTATTGTAGAAATAGTAGAACAATTGGAATATCACAAGAAAGTGACAAGGATTTGGTTATAAGATGTTCCTGCTGACAAATTAATAGGTGGCATTGTGAAATATGTATCTGCACTGACAGTTTGTATTATTGTTCAAACAGCAATCTTGTTTATGTATACTTGACCTCTTTTAATAAAAATTTTTTAAAAAATTCAGTAGGCAGAAGACTTTGAAAGGAGGTTTGAAAGTTAGTTTTATCTGATTAAAATTAGATTATCAGTTTATTCCATATGCATGTGTAATGACTGGAGAAATTATACCTTATTTAAATACTGACTCAAAGTGATAGCTGCCTTTTTTCTACAGAAAAGACCATGGGGTGCATTAAAAGTAAGGAAGATAAAAGTCCTGCTATGAAATATAGAACTGAGAATACGCCAGAACCCACTGCCCCCCACGTCGGCCATTATGGATCAGATTCAACTCAAGTCAACCAGTCACCTGCAGTAAAGGGATCATCAGTTAATTTTAACAGCCATTCTGTAACTCCTTTTGGTGGGCCATCTGGTATGACGCCTTTTGGAGGAGCATCTTCCTCGTTTTCATCTGTGCCATGTCCATATCCTTTAACAGGTGAGCTTTATTTCAAATATAAATGGTACTTAATTAGTTAACAACCTTGTACTTGATATTTTGTACTGACAGGGGAAAACATTATTGAGAGCATGTTTTGAAAATAGAATATCTAATGTTGCTTTTCAAATAACAAAATATTTTTATTAACGGTAGTAAAAGTAGTGCAAGCTTTATTACTTATATAGAAATGAAGAGAAATAAATGAGTCAGTAGTCATCATTTAATTGCCAGTTGTTTTAAACTGGTGTGTTTGAATCTCTCTATATAATAATTCTGCGTTGGTCATGGACTCTCCTGAACATTCCACACTCTCCCAAATCAGTAAGCTCCCTGATCTGTCACTCAGAAGTTGTCCCTATCCACTGGCTGTGTTGCCTGAGTCTCGCCTCCAATATTCTAAACAGTTTGCTGTTCCTCTCCCCCCAATAGCCAGTCAGAACACAGAGGTCATTTGCATACGCGGCCTGATTGGCCTTTGCCTCTAACATTCTAAACAGTTTGTTGTGGCTGTTGGGAGTCATTGAATGTGTCCTGAGGTAAAATACATATCCCAATTTTCCCTTAAACAGTCACTGGAGTTGCCAAAATACATATCCCAATCTTCCCTTAAACGGTCACCGGAGTTGCGAATCTCCGTGAGGGGCCTGGAGATCTCCCAGAAATCACCGTGTTCCCCAGCCACAGCACATCATTTCCCCTACAGAAAACTTCCCAGCTATTACAATGGCTAATTTGGGCAGTGGACTCTATGGCATTATACCCTGCTGAAGTCCCTCCGCATCCCAAACCCTGCCCTCCCCAGGCTCTACCCCTCAAATGTATAGGTCTGGTCTTCCCCTTAGTATTGCCAGCCTCCAGGCAGCACCTGGAGAGCTCCAAGATCAGTTCTCCTGGAGAGAATGGCTACTTTGGGCAATGGACTCTATGGAATTATACTCTGCTGAGGTCCCTCCGCACCCAAAACCCTGCCTTCCCCAGGCTCTACCCCTCAGATCTACAGGTATTTCCCAACCCAGAGTTGGCAACCCTGTAACTAGCTACGGAGGTCTCCCACCCAAATACTTGCCAGGGTTGGCCCTGCTTAGCTTCTGAGATCTGACAAGATCAGGCTTTCCTGGGCTATCCAGGTCAGGGCTCTTATAGGATTATTTATAAGCATAAGATGCCATGTCAGAGATACTTAAAATCAGTGTGTTTGGATGCTGTAACTCTGTGTGTGTGTGTGTGTGTGTGTGAGAGAGAGAGAGAGAGAGTGAGAGAGAGAGAGAGAGAGAGAGAAGTGCCGTCAAGTTGCTTCCACCAATGGTGACCCTATGAATTAATGTCCTCCAAAATGACCTTTTGTTAATGGCCTTGCTCAGTTCTTGCAAAATGAGGGCCGTGGCTTCCTTCATTAAGTCAATCCATCTCTTTTCTTGCCTCCTTCCATTTTTCTTAGCATTATTGTCTTTGCAAGTTACTCTTGTATTCTCATAACATGACCAAAGGATGATAGCCTCAGTTTAGTCATTTTAGCTCCAGGGGAGAGTTCAGGCTTGATCTCATCTACAACCCACTTCTTTATCTTTTTGGCAGTCTATGGTATCTGTAAAACTTCTCCAACACCACATTTCAAATGAATCAACTTTCTTCACTGTCCAACTTTCACACCCATCCATAGTAACAGGGAATATGATAGTATGAATTATTGGATGCCAGTGACATCCTTAACACTTAAGGATCTTTTCTAGTTCCTTCATGGCTGCCCTTCCCAGTCTCAATCTCCTTCTGATTTCTTGGTAGTGGTCTCCCTTTTGGTTGATGATGGAGCCAAAGGATAGAAAACTTTTACTTCTATAATTCTGCTCTGGTACTTTCTGCTTTAACCTTCATCAGTAGTCATTTCTTCACTATTTTATGCCAATATTGTGGTGTCATATGCATATCTCAAATTGTTATAGTATAGGTCAAAACATCAAAACAATCAGATGTTATGACTCACCTATTTCTTGTAAAACCAACCATGGCTTTTCGTGATCCACATGGTCAAAAGCTTTGCTGTAATCTATGAAACACAAACTGATTGTCTTTTGAAATTCTGTCATATGCTCCAGTAACTAAGATAAATTTGCAATATGATCTCTAGTCCCTCTTCCTTTTCTGCATCCAGCTTGAACAAGGAACTTTTCATTCCTTGTATGGCAACAGTCTTTGTTTGGTTGCCTGAAACTATTAGACAAACTCTGTTTCTTCTGTTCATCATTTTCCAAGTAAAGCACTTTGTAAGTTTCTGATTGAAAATATCCAGAGCCTGTTCACTTCAGTTTACTTGCTTCCAGGATTGCAATGTTTAAACATTCTGTTTCTAATTTTGCAATTTCAAGCTTACTTTGATTCATACATGTCATGCCCCATGCTGCTAGTATATCTGTCAAACAGCTTTGGACTTTCCTTTTGCATCCATTCAGAAAAACAACTGAACGTCCTTTTAGCTTTAATCCATTTGTGTCATTAAGAATAGCGCTACTCGAGGCTTCCGGTTTTTGGCGCCTCAATGATGGCTGCGTCTCTCGGCTCCTCCGAGAGACGTGTGCCATGAATCGGGGATTAGGAGGGAGCGCGATTATGCGCGCTCCCCCATGGAGTCCATAGGCAATGGACTCCTAACCAGGGGGCTTTGGAGAGCCCTATGGCCAACAGCCGGCACAGGGGGGCTGCTCTCTGCCCCGAAGGTCCTGCCCTGATTTCCAGTATTGGACTCGAAGCAACCACCGAGACAAGCGTATGAAGGTTTGGCAATTTTATTCTGCCTAGTGAGATCCCAGGGAGACCTGCTGGATCGTTTTTGAAGACGGATGAGTGAGTTTAAGTTAAAGCGAGACATCGGAGCCCTGTTGCGAAGCCCCCACAAACTAAAGTGGGAAGAGGGAGGGAACAGCCTACCCTCTCAAGCGAATGAACGAAGCGGGATGGTGGGGGACTGAGCTAACAGTGGCAATGGATTACAGTAGAAGGACTAGATCAGAGAAATCTCCTAATAAAAGCGTTTACAGACCTTTGAGACTTTGGCAACTTCAGTCGGTAAATGTAAACAACCCTCCAAGATGGCGATGGAAACAGTGAGGGAGGTGGGACGCAAGCTTCTCCCAGGAAGAAGAAAAACGGAGGGGTAGGTCAGGTGACCTAACCATAGACTCTTCCTACAGCATAGAATCGGGAGCCATCTGCTGGCTAAAGTGGGATATTCAACAGGAACGGCTCTAAATGTGGCATGTCTTTTAAAGGGACAGTGTCTAGAATAAGAAGCAGCGAACCTTGATTTATAGACAAAATTGAGACTGTGTATAGCATGTATTGGATGGTGGCAAGCAGATTAAAAAGCGATTGGACTCTTGTACCATAACAAGCGAGTGAAAGCCCTGGAAAAGGAAAGTGGTACTAACTGGATAGAGCCTGTTTCACTAAAGCTGTTTATGAAAGAAGAATCAACAGAGAAGGAAGAGGACAAATTGAGATGACTGTATCGATTGAGTGAATCTATGCTCTACAACGTCGTGTTTGTGGGGAGGGAGGGGAAGCGCAGTGGGAGATGTCAATGTCTTTTAAGGTCTTTATACTTCTTAATTAGCTTTGGAGCTATTCTCTGTCTAGACAGATAAGCTGGATTTTAACTTGAAGCAATGAACAAGGAAACTCCTCATGTCAGAAGTTAATTGATAAGAGTTACAACTTTGTATCTATAAGCATATGTAACCTTCTACACTTGGGCTTTTAGTGCCTTTTTCTCTGTCTCCCTTAGTCTGTAGTTTTTCCCTTCCCCATCTTTCGTTATAGTTATGTAGTTATTTTAGAAATACAAATTAAAAAAAATCCCCTTTGGGGGGCAAAAAAAAAAAAGAATAGCGCTACTTGTACCTGTCCTCTGCTCTTCTCCAGTAGCTTATTGACTGCCATCCAACCAGTGTTCTCAGCATAGGATTTTTCAATGTATGAGCTGATCCGAAGTGATTTACCATCTTCTGCCTTCTGCACAGTACTAACCAGGGTTAGCTGAAGGGGCACTTCTGTTGTCTATGATAGATCCTCTGCCAGTGTCACCTTCTGCTACTGCCAGGAAGTAACCCTTCAAGTACTCCTCCACCCCCATCACCATTAAAACTGTCCTTCTGCTGATGTGGCTGTTGATCCCAGAAGGGACAGATGCATGTTAGTGTGGTGTCTTGGCTGTGATCATTCCACTTGAGTGACTTGACTCTTTCAAGAGGCTAAACTCCTTATGATAGTTCTTTCAGCTTCACTGGGACTTACAAACCCCCCCCCTCATCATATTAAGGTGTGTGTCCAAGAGGGATCAGTAGTTATACTGATAATCTAATACAAATTTCTGTATAATTAATAGTGACACATTAAGACTTTAAACATTCCGAAATTAAGGTTTTGTTAATTTTGTTGATAGATTTGCTTAGTTTTCAGAAGTTGCTCTCAGTATAAAATGTGTATTATGAATAAACTAGGAGTAAGGCCCGTTGTGGGAAGGAATACAATGAGCTCTAGAAAGAAGCGCCAGGTGAGTGTCCGGGCTGTGGCTGGTGGGGCGGCACAGGGAGGGGGAAAATAGAGGGAGGCAAGCCCTGATTATTTCCTTCTGGTTAGCTATAAGACAGGGCTGTCTCAAGTCATTTTGCTGCCCTGTGGGTAGTATGGGAGGACAGCCTCATGGTAACAGGTATGGTTCCTTCCACCCCTGACTTGGTATGATTTGGGGTTATGTAGTGGCAGATAAGGTAGAAAACCACCTCCTCCTATGCCATGTCTTCTGGGTTCCAAGGGTCTGGAAAGCAGTTCCGTAGCCAGTTATAGGGTTGCCAACTCTGGATTGGGAAATAGGTGGAGATTTGAGGGGTAGAACCTGGGGAGGGAAGGGGTGGGGAAGGACCTCAGCAGGATATAATGCCATAGAGTCCACTGGCCAAAGCAGCCATTGTCTCCAGGAGAACTGATCATGGTCATCTGGACATCAGTTGTAATAACTGGAGATCTCCAGCTGCCACTCGGGGGTTGGCTTATGTTAATTTGGGGCTATGCAGTGGCAGCTAAGGTAGAAAAGCAGCTCCTCCTATGCCATGTCTTCTGGGTTCCAAGGGTCTGGAAAGTGGTTCCATAGCCAGTTACACAGTTGCCAAGTCTGGGTTGAGAAATACCTGTAGATTTGAGGGGTACAGTCTGGGGAGGACAGGGTTTGGGGTGGGAAGGGACCTCAGCAGGGTATAATGCCATAGAGTCCACTGCCCAAAGCAGCCATTGTCTCCAGGAGAACTGATCTTGGTCATCTGGAGATCAGTTGTAATAGCTGGGAAATTTTCTGTAGGGGAAATGATGTGCTGTGGCTGGGAAACACAGTGATTTCTGGAAGATCTCCAGGCCCCACAGGGAGATTGGCAACTCCAGTGACCGTTTAAGGGAAGATTGGGATATGTATTTTACCTCAGGACACATTCAGTGACTCCCAACAGCAAACTGTATAGAATGTTAGAGGCAAAGGCCAATCAGGCCACATATGCAAATGACTTCTGTGTTCCGACTGGCTATGGGGGGGGGGAGGAACAGCAAACTGTTTAGAATGTTGGAGGCGAGACTCAGGCAACGCAGCCAGTGGTTAGGGACAGCTTCTGAGTGACACATCATGGAGCCAACTGATTTAGGATCGTATGGAATGTTCAGAAGGTGCCACCCCTCTTCACAATTATATATAAGGAGAGATCAGGCTTGACTAAAGGTTCTTATAGGATGTAGCAGCTCACACTACAGTGAAATTACTAATATCTGCGGGGGGTGGGGTAGAGGGAATATAAATTGCAAGAGAACTTATCACACACTACAGTGAAATTACTAATATCTGGTAGGAAATGGGACCTAAATTGCAAAGAGAACTTCAGAGTTCCCACTAGCATGCTGTATTGTGCTGTCAGAATGTAGCTGTCTTACATTAAAGGTAAAGGTAAAGGTTCCCTTGCTCGAAAGCCAGTCGAATCCGACTCTAGGGTTGCGGTGCTCATCTCTGTTTCAAAGCTAAAGAGCTAGCGCTGTCCGAAGACGTTTCCGTGGTCATGTGGCCGGCATGACTAAACACCAAGGCGCACGGAACGCTGTTACCTTCCCACTGAAGTGGTACCTATTTATCTACTTGCAATTTCTTGCTTTCGAACTGCTAGGTTGGCAGGAGCTGGAACTAGAGATGGGAGCTCACTCCATCATGCGGCACCCGGATCTCTAACTGCTGAACTACTGACCTTCCACAGCCTGCAGTTCAGCGTCTTAACCACTTGAGCCACCGCAGCTCCGTGTCTTACATTAGCAGTATTCTTTTGCTAACAAATGTCATTTCTTTCCAGTGTGCTGGAAAGGAGGTTTAAGAAGTGATTCTGTCCTGCCCAGTGGATATAATTCAAGGATAGGATTTTGTATAACTTGGTAAAGAATGTAAGGAAGCATATAGCATTTTGGCATAGTAGACGAATGTGCTGAGCCACAGAACAATAGAAGACTACTGAATGTGTCTTCTTGTATTAGAACAAGGGTGAGGGCGATCTGGCTGCAACCTTTATGGAAGTTGAAGATATTGGCATGTTAGCAAACAAAATAGTGGATGGGAGAGAAACAAGGATTGTACTTAGTTAAACACACTTGTGAGTAGAAACATCCCTGTCTGATGAGCAAAATGGCCAACTGCATGCCAGGTTTACCTACCCCTGAATTAGGAGTTTTTATCTTTCCAGACTGAGCTAAGAAGGTTTCTTCTGGTAAAGATTGGGTTCATTCTATGACACTATAGAAACAGATGCATATGTTCAAAATTAAATTGTATTTATTTTTATTTCTAAATATTAGGGTTACACAACATTAGACAGGTGTAACACACAGTATATGCTTGTACAGACATAATACTTGAGTAATTATCTGGTGAAAGGACCAAAATCAGATGACATTCTGCCAGATTCCCCCCCCCCCACCTGCAGTAGAGGACAAAATTACACTCTCTCCTCAAAAACTAGCTCATCTATCCTACCACTGATACCAACAGAAAACCATGCATACAGATAAGGTTTGAGTTAAATATATATATACACAGAGAATAAACCAGTGCCTAAACCTGAGCAGCAGAATTAATTTCCCAGACCAAATCTGCCAAATTGCTTGCACTGTTCAGACATGTATGTATTCAGCCTGTTTAAATTTCACACCCAAACGTGGACTTCTGTTAGACTCAGAGACTGGACGAGTATGCCTGATGGGCAGGGTGGAAGGATGCAGTCTCACTACATCACAATGGGGAAAAAGTCATGATATGTGTCATGCAATCTGGACAAAGACAATATGAGTTATAGCATCATATTATCCCTGCACTTGTGACTATTTAAATAAATATTAGTCATCCAAACTTCTGCTGTTGTTTGTAGTTACCTTGAAACATTAAAAAGTATTAGCATTAAGGATAATGGGACAGAACCCCCCAGTTCATATTTCAGTAGTTAGATCTCATGTCTTTGAAGCATAACATGTGAACAACCCTGTTGCAGCAAACAGTCTTTAACTGATGTGCTCACGCCACACAAAGAATGGTTCCTTTCAAGTGTTAATTTGGGGGTGTGTGTGTGTTGTAATGTCTGAAATGGGTTGGAATATCCAGACACGCACAGGAAGCATGCATCTAGGACACTTTACAATTCAAGTGTGTTAGGAACATATTCACCTTATGTTTTCAGCCATGTCATGTCGTCAACCCATAATAGAAACTTGTGTTTAGTTTGAAAAACAGCCCTTACACACTGTGGCAGACTCCTGTAGTGACTGGCCCAAATTTTATTCTTTAAAGTGAGAAGAAAATCAGACTATTTTAGTTTGGAAATATTTATAAAAATTCCTCCTATTTAAGAAGAAAACTAAAAACTAGGTCTGATGAAATTTTAGTTTAGATTCAGAAACTAGATTGTACCAATTCTGAAAAAAGCATTTAGCTTGGTTTCAGAGGAAATGAATGAATTGCCTTTTTTTGTACTTCATGTGTATTTGATTTGTATATCTGATATATTTAAGATAATATTTCAATATAATTGTCAGATCTTTGCTTTTCCTAAGGTGGTGTTACTGTTTTCGTGGCCTTATATGATTATGAAGCCAGAACAACAGATGACCTTTCATTCAAGAAGGGTGAACGGTTCCAAATAATAAACAACACGTAAGTCTTCTTGCCCAACTATGGGACTAAACTAGTTAGATTCTTCTGTATGCATTATGTGTGCACTGCTCTTTCAGTAGTGGAATAGAATTGGGTAAGCATTAGAGTGACCAAGTTCACCAGATTATTCAGGATGGTTAAGACCAAGGCAGATTGTGATAAGTTCCAGGAGGATTTCTCTAAATTGGGTGAGTGGGAAACAGCACGGCATATGAAGTTCTTTGTTAGCAAGTGTAAGGTGATGCACTGGAACAAAAACTCCTGATATTAAATATACACTGATGAGGTCTGAACTGGTTGAGACTGAGAGGGAAAGAAATTTTGGGGTTGTAGTTGATAGCTCAATGAAAATGTCAACTCAGTGTGTGGCAGCAGTGAAAAAGGCAAACTCCATATTATGAAAGGAATAGAAAATAAACCAGCCAGTGTTGTAATGCCCCTGTATAGATCTGTGGTGCAGCCTCATTTGGAATATTGTGTGCAGTTCTGGTCACCATATCTTAAAAAGGATATGGCAGAGCTGGAAAAAGTACAGAAGAGGGCAACCAAAGTGATTAAGGGGATGGAACATGTGTCCTTTGAGGAAAGACTGAAGAGTTTGCAACTTCTTAGTTTAGGGGAAAGACAATGGACGGGGAATGTGATAGAGGTTGATAAAATTATGCATGGGGTAGAGATTGGATACAGAGAGCTTTTTCTTCCTCTTCTATAATACTAGAAATTGGGGGTACCCAGTGAAGTTGATGGGCAATAAGTTCAGGACAGACAAAAAAGGAAATACTTCTTACTGAGCCGTAAAACTATCTACCAATGGAGTGATGATCATGAGTATAGATGGCTTTAAAAGGGGGTTAGACAGAATCATGGATGCCACAGGCTACTAGCTGTGGTGAGTAAATGGAACCTCCATGTACAGTGGCAGCAAACTTCTGAATACTGATGCTAAGATGTAGCATTAGCGGAAGGCCTTGGCCTCCATACTCCAGTTGTAGGCCCTACAGGGTAACTGGGTGGTTGTTGTTCAAAACAGTATGTTGGACCTTGTCCAACCACTGGTCTCATCCAGTAGGTCTTTTCTTAGGTTCTGTTCTTAATAGTGTAACTCTCTACCATTGAGATGCTGTCACTAAGGGAAGGGATTGGCAGGAAGCCCCTGTAGTTGGAGTGCTATATACAGGGTGGAATAGGAACAATGCAAACAGCGATTGGGATAGGGCCCTGTATGTTTATTGGGAGCTAGAATAACTTCAAAATATTAGTTATCCTTAACTTTCTTTCTTCTCAATATAAATGGTATCCTGCTATGGCTGAAGAGAGTAGTGACATTCATTTACAAATGCCTATTTAGTGGTTACAGAATGATTCCTTTGTAATACATTTGCTTATATTCAATGTAGCTGTTCTTGTTTTCCAGGGAAGGAGATTGGTGGGAAGCAAGGTCTATTGCAACAGGAAAGAGCGGCTATATCCCAAGCAATTATGTTGCTCCTGCAGATTCCATTCAAGCAGAAGAGTAAGGCATCTTGCATTCTTCATCAGCAGTTTTACCCATAATTTTCCAATAGATACAAGCAGGAAAAAAATTAGGCAGATATAAGTTGACACCAGTCTAGGTGTCTGTAAGGTAAAAATGGAATTCACATACACTATTAAGGGATATTGATCATATTTAAACAAATTTTCAGTGATATATTTCGCTTATAGAAAATTTTTACATGGTATTTAGGAGAAACTCATTCCAAATGTGCTGCTGCAGCCCTTATCAGCTAGTCATAGTCTTCAGATATTGGCTAGAGCTAAAGCATTCATTTTCACCGTCTTTCAGTGTTCTATTTTGAGGTAACAGAGGCTTGCATTGTTCTTACATTCCAAGTATAGTAGTGCTGACTGATACGTTTGAACTGCTTTTAGATCTAAAAGGCCAAGTGTAAGAATACTGGTGATTCTAATGCTATATTTTCGAGCAAAGGATTTTTCATGCATTCTGATTATACAGCTGGCAGCATGGTTACTCCTGTTCCCTTCAGTGCTTCAGAATGCAATATACCATCACTGGCATCTGGTCAGAGCTAATGCTACTAAAGTACTTACAATGAAGCAAGCTCTGGGCTAGAACAGTAGTTCAAAGATCATCAAGCACTGTGTTTGGTGGATATTCTCCTAGATAGCTTAGGTCAGGTGTTCTCGATTCCTGCACTGATCATGTTACTAATTTCAATATTTATATCCTCCACATTGCCCTGGAGCATGGAAGCAAGAAGGGCCTTGAGAGGAGATCCCCAACTACTAAGTGCCTGCCTTTAACAGTTGATGTAACAGATTGCTGCTACAGTCATTTGAAAATTTATGATTGGGGCATCATCTGTTAGCTATTGTGTGAACCACACCTGAAGTTGAAGCTTAGCAAGCAGGCTACGTCTGCCTCTGTCTGTACTTCAGAATGGGCTGCAGGAATTCTAAATTCATTGGAGAGGAGCAGCTAGGACAGTAGGAAGCAGCTTGCGATTTAGACTGTCAGAATGTTGAGTTTGTTTTTCCTCCCAGCTCAGTCAGAGTGGCTGGCAGCAGCTTTCCATTGGGTTTGTTCTTATTTTGCACAAAATTTTAAGGAAATAAAATCCATTGGAATCTACTGGGTCAGTTTTCAGTTGGGGTAAATATTTAATTTGTTAAGGGTCACTTAGCAGCAGCATATTTGTAAGCATACAAGGAAGTGTCTCATTCAAGTGTATGTCAGTACCTTAGTGCTGTGAGGAAGTGCTTGACATTGAAGAATAATCTGCAGTGTAGGCATTGCTTGGGAACTTTTTATTACATTTAACCAGCACCTTTTGAGCTTCTGTCTTCGTTTTAAGGGCAGCTTGATCATGGAGTATATCTGTAGCTACATCTCCACATGGATAGTTCTGAACTAGTACTTGTAGATTATGAAAGTAATTTTCCATTAATTTATTGTGAGTGATATTGAATAACAATCATTGATGACTTACAGAATATCAAGCCCCTTGACATGGATACTCCAGCAATTCTTTATCTTGCAGTGTGTTTTCCTGTGAGCCATTTTTTTTACTCTAGTCAGCTTTTCTAGTGGTGAAAAAGTGAGGAGGGGGTCTCATTTGACTACCAAAAAGGATATGAAGGAGATCATAGGGCCCGAATAGGCAAAAGCCATGTGGGATAGGTGGTGTTGTGAGGAAGGGAATGCCTTGAAATTGAGTGAAGAAACTGGCTGGATCCAACCCAGCTGGCTAGATCTTTGTATTGCTGCATTTTTGAAATTCTGAAAGCATGGGTCCTCCCAAATGTTTTTTTTTGTTTACTAACTAGCCATTACATGTGATTGCCATCATCCTCTCCCCCTGAATCCATTTTTGGGCAGAGATGGTTTGGGAGAGTTCTCTTATTGTGCTGGTTTATTGAGAAAATAAGAAACAGGAGAATTCCAGTAGGCATATAAATATTTTAATTAATAAATAAGAAAGGTGAGGAGCATTAGGAGCCTTGTGCTGCTTTGAAAGGATTTATGACGTTTCTTACCTTCTCCAAAGTGCAGCAGAGTGATGTCTCTGTACTTTTGGTGTGCCAGGAACACTCATCACTGTTGAGTGAATTCTTTATGGGCATCTGGTTGTAGAATATCTTTAGGTTATTTGTGACCCTATTCAGTAGTAGCAAATACTATCCATGCTTACCGGTTTGTAGTGACTGTCTGAGTGATTTTATAAACCAGCATCTGGAATGGCTCCTGATCATGCTTGTAGACCCTTCTAGGCACATGTTTAGAAGATTGCAACAAAAATGACACCTGCACTCATATGTGCCTGTATTCTCCTCCCGGGCCCACTTCTGCCACCAGTGTACCTAGCTGAGTTAATGCTAAAAGTGAAAGAGTTCCTCAACAAGGAATGGTCATGCTTGTGGCAAAGACTAGGATTGGTAAGGCCATTGACACACAGCATTTTTGCCATAACTATATGGCAGGAAATAGTACATAGCATGTTTTACTTTAAAAATACAATAAACCAGTTCATATTGAATTGTGCTAAATTTTTAGCTGTAGCTCGTAACATTTGCACAGATAAAGTCCAGAAGTAAATTAGAGGTTATGTGAACTTGTGAGGATATATTTTATTCAGTTATGCTGTAAATAATTTTAGATCTTATTTGAGTGCTTTTAGAATTGTGGATTTTAAACAAAAATGTTATAGACAAAATAATTGAATCCTTAAAATTCTGTATATAGTGGCATCTATAATATTACTGTGGTTTTGATACAGAGATTTGTGCTGGTTATAAACTGAATAAATTATACTACTACAATAAACCTATAATTAAACCATGTTAAAGAATTTTTAAAGGAAAAATATGTAGGGGAGCAGCGACCTGAGCCTGCAATCCAGATAGCGTCGTCTTATACAAGAGGACTGCTTGTTTTCTTCAAGCAGTTGATCTCCAAAGCCATGCAACAACTGGTCTTGACACCCCCTTGAGTTTTAAAAGTAGTTTTCAATGTGGTATGGGCCTGGTGTTCAGGGAAACAAGACTACAGTGCCTGTGGGCCCACAAAGCAAGTTGCATTTTCTTTAAATTATAATCTATATGGAACAAACTGGCCTGCACTAAAATAGTATTGGTTCCAGGTTTATTTAATCTAGTGGAACTGAGTTTTACATGAAAGGGTGCTGCCACAGGGAAAGCTCTATCAGATCTCTTTTTAGGCACAGTAGCGTATTTAGATCTGCCTTTGTAATAAACTGAGGAGCTGCGGTGGCTCAAGTGGTTAAGATGCTGAACTGCAGGCTGTGGAAGGTCGGTAGTTCAGCAGTTAGAGACCCGAGTGTGCCGCATGACGGAGTGAGCTCCCGTCTCTAGTTCCAGCTCCTGCCAACCTAGCAGTTTGAAAGCAAGAAATTGCAAGTAGATAAATAAGTACCACTTTGGTGGGAAGGTAACAGTGTTCCGTGCGCCTTGGTGTTTAGTCATGCCGGCCACATGACCACGGAAACATCTTCGGACAGCGCTGGCTCTTTGACTTTTTAACAGAGATGAGCACCGCAACCCTAGAGTCGGATTCGACTGGCTTTCGAACAAGGGAAACCTTTACCTTGTAATAAACTGTATTTGTGCTGACTATCATATAGCAACAGAATTTTTTTATTTGAATATTCTAGATGGTATTTTGGTAAGATGGGCAGGAAAGATGCAGAAAGATTACTTTTGAATCCTGGGAATCAACGTGGTATTTTCTTAGTTCGAGAAAGTGAAACCACAAAAGGTATGTGTGTCTGTTTTTTTACATCACAATACAAGAGTCATTGAGAATATGTTGGCAGAAGCAAAACTTTAAACTGTGCCTTTTTTTTAGGTGCTTATTCCCTCTCTATACGTGACTGGGATGAGGTTAGAGGCGATAATGTGAAACACTACAAAATCAGAAAACTTGATAATGGTGGATATTACATAACTACTAGAGCACAATTTGAATCATTGCAAAAGCTGGTCAAACACTATACAGGTAAGTCTTATGTTCCTAAATTGTAGCCAATTAAACCCCCCTTATCAAATTTGTCATTCTTGGGAAAGTTAATTGAGCATGCAGTGGCAGAGCACCTCCAGGCTTTCCTAGATGAGACCTTTGCAACTGACACTTTCCAGTTCAGCTTCAGGCCTGGTTTTGGGACTGAGACAGCACTTACTGCTCTGGTAGATGACCTCTGGCTTCAGTTGCACCGAGGTGGTTATGTGCTGCTGATTTTATTAGATCTGTTGGCAGCATTTGACACAGTTGACCATCTGGTCAACCGTGTGGCCTTGCTGGGTATACAGGAGTACTGCCTTGAGGTGGTTTTCGTCATTCCTCCAAGGATGCTCTCAGAGGGTTGTCATTGGGGACAAAAGTCTTCCATGTAAGCACTAGACTGTGGTGTTCCAGTATGTTGGATCTTCTCCCCAATGTTGTTGTTGTTGTGTGTGTGTGTGTGTGTGTATATGTGTGTGTATATATATATATATATATATATGCATGCACCCTCTAGTGGAGCTCATGAGGAAGTTTGGGGTTGAGTGCCATCAGTATGCTGATGACACCCAACTCTTCCTTTTGCAGGATAAGCAATCAGTCTTGAGCCCGTGTCTGAATGCAATGCTCAGATGGTTGAGAGAGAGCTGGTTGAAGCTGAACCCATCAAAGACGGAAGTCGTGGCTGGGAAGGATTATGTTATGTGGAGGTTACAGCCCCTGGCTGTTAATGGGACCCATCTGTCACCAGTGAAGAGCTTGGGTGTATGGCTTTTTGCCTCACTTTCTCTGGACAAACAGGTGTCCACAGTGGCGAGGTCTTTGCCAGGCACATCAGCTGGCCCCCTATCTGTCTTGGTTGGATCTGGCCACAGTGATTCATAGCACTGTCACCTCCAGATTAGACTGCCACAATTTACTCTATGCAGGGCTGTCCTTGAAGATGCTCCAGAAGCTTCAGGTTATCCAGAATGCAGCTGCTAGGCTTTTGACTGGTGGATTATGGTCAACACACACACAACCAGTACTTAGGCAGCTGTACTGGTTGCTAATTGATTTATGGATTAAATTCAAGGTGCTGGTCTTAACCTTTAAAGCCCTAATCAGTCTGGGACCATCATACCTGAAGGACCTACTCTCCTGCTACAATCTCCCACAGTGCCTGCGCTCTTCATCATGCAATCTTTTGGTAGTATCTGCTCTTGAGTGGCTCACCTACCAGAGCAAGGGCCTTCTCTATATTGGCCATGTCTTGGTGGGATGCTTTATCAGAGGACACACATGCCCTGCAGGACCACATTAGCTTCCACAGGGCTTGCAAGACACAGCTCTTCCAGCAGACTTTCAGTTAGTCATCACACATGTCTTGCCATTTTTGCTTCCACTGGATCATTTTACTGTTGGGTTGTTGGATGCAGCTATGTTTTATATAGGAGTTCTATATAGTTGGTTTTAAATTTTATTATATATTTATTATTGTTGTTTTTAATATTTTCTATTGAATTGTATTTTGCTTTGTTGTAAGCCATCACAAGCTTCACCAGTTGAGGTATAAATCTGATAAATAAATAGTTTCATATATTGCTGTGGAAATGAAAACAGAATGTATCTGTTCCTAAATATGTATTTTAAAAAAATATTATGAAACACACTTTTAGTTGGTAAGAGACGTTGGGTAGATAATTTCTGCTTGTTTTAATATTTGTGAATATGTAAAAATAAAATAAAACACCCTTTCCCTATCACCAGAGCATGCTGATGGCCTGTGTCATAAGTTAACAACTGTGTGTCCTACTGTGAAACCTCAGACGCAAGGTTTAGCAAAAGATGCTTGGGAAATTCCTAGAGAATCCTTACGGCTAGAAGTCAAGTTGGGGCAAGGATGCTTTGGTGAAGTATGGATGGGTAAGTGTACCCAAATGAAAGGATCAGAATTCACATTCAAATACATGCTTACATGCATAAGACCCTGGGATCTGCCCCTGGCGTTTCCAGTTAATAAAGGAGCAGGGTTGGGAAGGACATCTGTTTGAGGCTGAGAGACCTGCTGCCAGTCAGAATGGTCAACTCTGGGCAACATACACAAATATTCATAGGATCATATGACATAGAAACTTTATTGTTATAACACTTCATATTTTAAAGGGGGGGAGCATTTTACATGACAATAGGTATATGTTTTATTTAGGTGGTACAATATAATTAACTTCCTATATTGTTTATCATATACCTTGCCTTACATAGTTTGTTGTTCATATTTTTTCTGATTCTGTATTCCTAGACCTACTGCATTGTTCATTGGTTGTCTTATGCTGTTTGATTGGACTGTTTCATATTCTGTAATCCACCTTAAGTGTCTATGAGAAAGGAGGACTATAAATAAATAAATACAGTAGCTAACAATGTAATGCAATGTTTCTCAAGGCACATGGAATGGAACCACAAAAGTAAATAAATACAGTAGCTAACAATGTAATGCAATGTTTCTCAAGGAACATGGAATGGAACCACAAAAGTAGCAATCAAAACACTAAAGCCTGGTACAATGATGCCAGAAGCTTTCCTACAAGAAGCTCAGATCATGAAGAAATTAAGACATGATAAACTTGTTCCACTTTATGCAGTTGTATCTGAGGAGCCAATCTACATAGTCACTGAATTCATGACAAAAGGTACTGCTTCCTTATTGTGTGGAAATCAGAAATATGTTAAAAGTTTAATGTTTTCTGTGTCACGTTTGCTTAGTTTGTGATAGCAAATTTAGGTATAGATTATGCAAGTGCAATTCTAACTATACTTACGCCCCTCTGCATCTATTTACATCAATGGGTATAGAAGGGTGTAACTCTGAATGGATTCTAGAAGGTACCTATGTGAGTTTTTGTGGGAGATAATTTGCCGATAAGGCTCTCATCTTCCATTTTTCAGTCTTGCCACAGTTTTACAAATTCTTTTTGGAATTCGTTAGAGAAAATGTCCAGGAACTATCTGGCGGTTTTATATTACAGGCTATTGGTTCCCTATCTCTCCTCCCACTTGTTGGCAACGGTGATCCATGCAATGGTTACCTCCAGACTGGACTACTGCAACCCATTTTATGCAGGGCTGCCCTTAAATTTGCCCCAGAAACTTCAGCTGGTGCAAAATGCAGCAGCACGCCACCTGTCTGGGATGTCTCTGCAGGCGCACCTACAGCCAGTGTTCTGCCAGCTGCATTGGCTTCCAGTTGAGTAATGGACCAAGTTTAAGGTTATGGTATTAACCTTTAAGGCCCTATGCAGTCAGGGACCAACATATCTGTGGGACTGTCTCTCCCAGTATGTTCCCTAAAGAGCTCTGCGCTCGGCAGAACAACGTCTACTGGTAATCCCCAGCCCAAAAGACATCCGCTTAGCCTTGACCAGAGCCAGAGCCTTTTCAGTTCAGGCTCCGGACTGGCAGAACATGCTCCCAAGTGAGATCAGGGCCCTGCAGGATTTATTAGAATTCCGCAGGGCCTGCAAAATGGAGCTGTTCTGCCAGGCCTTTGGTTGAGGCAGCAGGTGTCCAATTACTTCAGCCTCCCCTGCTCTAACCTGCCTATGTTGTGTGCTAGTCAACCTGTACCATAAGTGGGGGTTGGGGCCATTTCTAATGCGCTGGCCCTCCCTGGATGTACATACAATGTATCTCCAGGGTTTGTTGAATTACCAATCTCTCCATCGTGTAGAAATTAGCTGGGTTTTAGTTTTTAACTGGAATTATATGGAAATTGTTTTATCTGTTTTGTTGTCTTACTGTAACCCGCCCTGAGCCCACTTGTGGGGGAGGGCAGGATAGAAATCCCACAAATAAATAAATTTCTGCAGTAGTGGACTCAGGAGAGGCCGCATAAAAATCTCCTAAAGAAATACTATGTCTACATAAAATACCTATTAAGTAATAATGCTGTTTGGAATGAGAACCAATGCTTGGTGTTATATGAAGGAACCTGGAATGTGCCTCGGGTTTGTGTGCTCTCCTGTCCCTTGACATGCTATGATTTCACCCCACCCTTTCTATTTGGAGACAAATGGTAGTTTTCAGTTAAATCTGAACTGGCAACTTACAGGTTGTGCTTGCCATCCAAGAAAACTGCAAATCATGATCCATGGGAAGAACAGGAGAGAAGATATGCATGAGCCACAGCTTGCTCTGGGCTGCACATACCACCACCATGGTTTAACATTAACTCTGAACTGAATGTGTGTGTAAGTGTAAGAGCCAGTTTGGTGTAGTGGTTAAGTGCGTAGAATCTAATCTGGGAGAACCAGGTTTGATTCCCCACTCCTCCACTTGCACCTGGCTGGATGACCTTGGGCAAGCCATAGTTCTGGCACAGCTGTTCTTGAAAAAGAGCAGTTTCTGTCAGAGAGCCCCACCTACTTCACAGGGTGTCTGTTGTGGGGAGGGGAAGGGAAAGGAGATTGTCAGCCGCTCTGAGACTCCCTTGGGTAGTGAAGAGTGGGGTATAAATCCAATCTCTTCTTCTTCTAAGCTTGAGACAGTGTGTATGAAAAAGAACTTGAAAGCTTATGCATTTAGACATATAGTGGCAATTGGGACCGTTGTAAATCCCTTTATTTTCACTGCTTATTAACAATGTAATAACTACTTTTGTACATAGTCTAGTAATCTTATATTTTAATAGCCTGCTTCACCTGTATCAGTGCAATACTACATTCCCAACCAAATGATAAAGCTGTAGAATCTTTCTTTTTTGAAGCCTTATCTCCAACTGTTAAATTGTAGCTGTTGCAAATTATTAAAAAAAAAGAGTGAATAGAATTATATCGCTTTGTCTACATCTTTCATATTGATTCTACTGGAATTTTGTTTTTGAATGTGCTTATGGCAGCAGCTGTACAAGTTATTTTGGAGGAGATCCATGCAAAATTGTGTTAACTTGTTTCTGAATATAAATTAAAGGAATATTATTTTGTTTTTGAGAGGAATAGTATTGTTGCAAGAGATACTGAAGCGGAAAGAACATTTCTATGTGCAGTCCTCTATATTATATTTGTCTTAATACAATGTTATTTGATATTAAATCTTTCTAGCGAAATCTAAATCATGGCATTGATGTCTTTCTGCAGGTAGCTTACTAGACTTCCTTAAAGAAGGAGAAGGGAAATACTTAAAGCTTCCACAATTGGTGGACATGGCTGCTCAGGTACTTAGTGAAAACAGTCCTGCTATACAATGCTGGAAATGGTTAATACCACCTAACTACTGTATAGTTTTTCATCTTCTATCGATTTTTTTAACTTGCTTGCAAAATAGTGACTGCTGCCTATGTTTGAGCAGAATATATACGATTAAATCTAAAGACTGAAACATCTAGTATCAGTTTTTTGTTTTCAAAGTGTGACATGTAGCTCACCAACAGAACCAAAGCAGTCCTAAACAGTTACCCCCTTCTAAATCCATTGAAGGATGTGAATCTGCTTAAGATGGCACTGTTCGTTACTTAACTGTTTGGTGAACTGAGCTTTGTTTTGGTAATATACTTTCTTTTTCTAAAAAATAAGATTGCAGATGGCATGGCCTACATTGAAAGAATGAATTACATCCATAGGGACCTTCGAGCAGCTAACATCCTTGTGGGGGACAACCTTGTATGCAAAATTGCAGACTTTGGTTTAGCAAGGTTAATAGAGGACAATGAGTATACTGCCAGACAGGGTAAGTCTGATATATTTATTGTAGTAGCTAACAGAACTTTAATATTTAGTATCACATCAGAATTCTTCATCAACATAAAGAAATATCAGTTTATCTCTGATATTTTAATTCATTTAAAAGGATATGTGTTAACATTCATTATTTAATTCACTACAGTTCTAAGCAATAGAAACTGAAAATCATTCTATAAAAGAGTTCATTTCTTCAGCAGAATTTGGGACTTAAATGACATATGTGATGGGTCTTTAAAGAGTCAATATTCAGAGCCTCAGTACTGCTCTGAAAATCAGATTTCTGAGACTTTTAAATGGAGCCCCTGCAAGCTCTTTACAAGTCTTGTATTTTCAACTTTGTGTTCTTGGTGTTAGAGCTTGGAGCTGCTTTTATCCAGATCCCATCAGACTGTATATAATTTATGTATGAACTGAATCACCTAAATCATTAATTGTTTCAGAAATTCTTTGTTGTTTTTTCCTAAGACATCACCTAACAATAAGGGTAAATCTTTATCCTTTCAAAAATGAAATTGTTCCTAAATAAGTCATTTGAAGGTTCCTTTATGAGGTCAGTTAAGAACATAAGAGGCCAATGTTGGATCAGGCCAGTGGCCCATCCAGTCCAACACTCCGTCACACAGTGGCAAAAATACCAGCTGCCATCAGGAGGTCCACCAGTAGGACCAGGACACTAGAAGCCCTCCTACTGTTGCCCCCCCCTCCAACACCAAGAATACAGAGCATCACTTGCCCCAGACTGAGAGTTCCTATCTATACCTTGTAGCTAATAGCCACTGATGGACCTCTGCTCCATATGTTTATCTAATTCCCTCTTGAAGCCATCCATGCTTGTAGCCACCACCACCTCCTGTGGCAGTGAATTCCATGTGTGAATCACTCTTTGGGTGAAGAAGTACTTCCTTTTATCCGTTCTAAACCGACTGCTCAGCAATTTCATTGAGTGCCCATGAGTTCTTGTATTGTGAGAAAGGGGAAAAAGTACTTCTTTCTCTACCTGCTCTATTCCATGCATAATCTTATAAACCTATATCATGTCACCCCTCAATCATCGTTTCTCCAAGCTAAAGAGCCCTAAGCACTTTAACCTTTCTTCATAGGGAAAGTGTTCCAACCCTTTTATCATTCTGGTTGCCCTTTTCTGCACTTTTTCCAATGCTATCATATCCTTTCTGAAGTGCAATGACCAGAATTGCACACAGTATTCCAAATTAGGTCGCACCATCGATTGATACAGGGGCATTATGATACTGTCTAATTTGTTTTCAGTTCCCTTCCTAATAATCCCCAGCATAGCATTGGCCTTTTTTATTGCAGTCACACACTGTCTTGACATTTTCAGTGAGTTATCTGCTACGACTCCAAGATATCTCTCTAGGTCAATCACTCCCAGTTTGGACCCTATCAGCGTGTATTTATAGTTAGGATTTTTGGCCCCAGTGTGTCAAATTCACTGTGGGGCAAATTCACTGAAGTGGTTTTTATTTGCTCACCCTTACCCCACATTCATCCAGAAAACTGGTGCTGAGAGTCAGGAGTAGGGATGGGCATGAACCAAGAGAATGCAGTTCATTTGCAAACTACGAACTCTAATGAACTTCTAGGGGCTAAGTGTGAGCTTTGTGACATTGTAGAATGCCCCCTCCCCCCGCATGCTAGAGACACCAGACCCACAGGGGATCTTTGACTTTCTCTCCTCTACCTGTCCTCCAAGATTGGTGATGATTGGATTATGGGGTTTGAGTTACGGTTCCACAGAGAAGGTGCCCCATCCTCCATTGTCTCCAATGGACTTAAGGTCAAACCAGATAATCTCTCAGTAGAAACAGAAGCTGGGGAGCATTTTTGCAAGCCCAGCAGAAGCAGTACAATGTGCCCACCAGAACTGGTACCACTGTGGCAGTGCAAACCCAACAGGACTAAGGTCAAGCCTGAAAAGCTCTGCAGTAGAAACTGAAGGGGGGGCATGTTTGCAAGCCCAGCAAAACCAGTCCAGTGTACTTGTGTATAGCAGAGGAATGTACTAAAAGGAATAATATGATTGTCCATTGAAATCAATGGGAGAGGTCTGAAGGCCCATTAGAGATAATGGTAGCCAGGAATGCTAGTTGTCTTGCATGGGCTCCACTGACATACATTACAGCACAAAATAGTTGCAATGAAAATGCAGAGTGGATTTTCAATTAATGTCTCTTGGCTCAGATAAACTGTTCTGGGACTGGAATAAAAGAAATTATCTCCAATAGGCCTTCAGGCCTCTCCCATTGTTTCCAGTGGGCAATCCTGTCAATACTTTTAGTACATCCCTCTAGTAGGCAGAACCCAGTGCCATTGTGGCAATGCCAGTTCAACAGGACACATGTGAAGCACAGAATCATAGTGTGTGGGGGGAGTTGCAAGCCCAGCAGAATCGGTGCAATGTACTAGTGCCCAGCAGAGCCCAATAGAACCCGTGCAACATAGTGGTGCCCAGTAGAACCCACTGTCACTGTGGCAGTGCCGGCTCAGCAGGATTGATGTGAAACATAGAATCACACTCCAAGTGGGGGGGGGGGGGTTGCAAGCCCAGGAGTATCAGTGCAATGCAATGGTGCCCAGCAGAACCCAGTGCCACTGTGGCAATGCAAGCAAAAGGAGGACTGATGTCAAACCAGAGAATCCCTGAAGTTAACAGTTTGTACAATGCCCAGCAGAACCCAGTTCCACTGGCATTGCAAGCTTAAAAGGACTGCTCTCAAAGCACAGAGTCACAACAATTCAATCAAGGCGGGTCTTTTGCAAGGTCTGTGCAAGAAAATGGGAAGGGAACACAGGAAGGCAGTGGGGGGGGGACCTCTTGAAACTGACATGACTAGTTTGAAACTGACCAGAATGTTTTCAAGGTTGGAGAATTCCCCTCCCCTGTTGGTTTGAAGTTTGGTAAACATTTTGATGAAGCCTGTCTGGAAAAGTATCCAGTCACAAACCAGCATGAACAGTTTGAAAGTTCATGGAAAGTTTGTAATGGCTGACCTGCCACAAACTTCACTTTGCAAACCACCAACCGGCTAATTCCATCACAAACTTTAGTTTGTGAGCTGGTTCATGCCCATCCCTAGTTAGGAGACCTTCCTGAACAATATGCCATGTGGCACAAGAGGCTTCAATGTGAACGGGGAATCAGTAGGAGTTGTCCTCTCTCCCTCTTGTGCAATCCAACTGAGTTCTGTGAACTCCGGCTCTATCTGTGCAAGAGTGAGGGAGTACAATTCCTGAGTCATCCTTCTTGCTACAGCCTCTTTCACAACATGGCATATTGTTAAAGAGGTTCTCGCAGTGCTCAGCAGGGGAAGGGAGCTGATGAACTGGTTTCATCCATGGAAGCATTGGATCCAACCTTGTATATATAGTCTTAAAACTAACAAACATTTATTTGGCCATTAATGGGAAAAGACACTTTTGTTGACCTAAAAACACATTAGCAGTATAGATTAATGTTAGAAAATATGCTCAAACAATTTCACAGGTGGTCACAGCAAACTCTGTTGACATTATTGTTTAGATGTAGGTAGTGGATAGCAAAAGATTATGCATCTTATATATCTTTGTCAAAACAAATTAATCTCTAACCAAGACAGCAGATTACTTCTTACGTTAATATAAACAAGATATTAACACCGGTGGGAAGGAGGTCTTAAAAGCCTCATTTCCTATACGAGAGAAAGAATCATTCTTATGACACAATTTTTAAAAGTGAATATGTGATATTTTAAAAGATTTCTCTTGTGTCTCATCTCCTTTTTAGGAGCCAAATTCCCAATTAAATGGACAGCACCTGAGGCTGCACTGTATGGTCGGTTTACAATTAAATCTGATGTTTGGTCATTTGGAATATTGTTAACAGAGCTCGTAACAAAGGGTCGTGTGCCATACCCAGGTAAAAACATAAAGTAACATGCTTTCATAATTGTGCTGCTATAATTGGTTATCTTTATATAATATTATCAGTATACATGCTATGTACACATGTATTATTACTGAACTTTTTTAAAAAAAAAGTTAGGACTAAATTCCTACAGTTGCAAGGCAACCATTTTTAAATAGTTGGTTTCAAATCTAGATTATATTGGGCCTTGATTTTCATAAGTGAAAGAGTATCACTTGAACTAAAAATGCCAAAGATTGCTTTTGGTAAAGCAGTCAGACTAATATTGGCTAGAATCCAAAGGGCTGCTTGTACACTGGGGGCTTTCCAGCTCCCCTCCTTTTCTATTGCTACTTCTAAAGGTGAGTCCAGCCCAAAAATTGGTGGACTCTGTGATGGACAGAAGGCTGTCTTGCCCCTCAAGGGGAAAACAGCCACTCACTTGAGCCTATGGCATTGCTACTCCAGAATCCAGTCATCTTTGAGAAGGGGGATGGAATGCTAGGGGGGAAACACAGCAGGAGTTCAATTCCACTCTGCCTGAGGGAGAGAGCAGTGAGAGCTCAGGTGTGGATCAGGGAAAGAGCAGACAGAGTGAAGGGTACCTCTGCTTGGTAGTGTGGCTGAGTGGTTTGGCTCTACTTCTGATAGAGAATACAGTACCAATTATTAGGCCTGTCTCTGGCAGTGCACAGACCTTGTACCTTTTAGTCTGACTTTTGGGGAAGGGTAGGCTGGTGTGGGTGGAATCCTGTGTGTGTGTTAGGATCCAATTTAGTATCTAATTGGTAAAAGCCTTTTTATGCTTGAAAGTAGTAAAGAAAATTGAAACTACTCTCTAAATTAATGTGCCTCAGCTAAATTTTGTCTACTTGGAATCCTATGCTACTGATATGTTCATGGAAACTAGTCAATAAATAAATAATATTTCTTCGTGCTGACCTCCATATTTTTCTTGTGCACCACAAAATTTACTTCACAGCAATGAACACAAATCGTATACAATCACTACCTTTGTAACACCTGGTAACTGAGGGGAAGGTTTATAGTTTAAGATAAACCTGGTTCCCCCAAAATCATAGGAGGCTGTGTGGGTCCCTTCAGTTGATAGAAATGGCCTGTCATAGACCCTTTGTAGCCCATAGGATTTGAGGTGCCGCCCTCAGAAGAGAAAATCAGTATCTTTGCATGCATGCAATGAAGCACACAAGTAAGATCCTGTTCAGAGCCCAACCATGCTGGTTGGTGGTATCAAAGGCACATGAATATGGACTCTGATTTCTGGTCTGTTTTAAAGGATTAACTAAATAGCAATTGATTGATTTAGAAAATTTATATTCTGCCTCTCTGGACACTTGTTTGAGGCAGTTTACAGCCAAAACAATAAAGCAAAACCACTGAAAGAAACCAAGCCATAATAGTATAAAATACACATTGATCAGCCTAAAATGTTGCAGATAAAAGGATCTTTGGATAGATGCAGACCATAAAACATTAGTTAAAAGTCTGGGTACACATGTTTTAGCCTGGTGCCTACATGAAAGCAAGGTGGGTGCAAAGCAAGCCTCATGCACTAGGCCATTCCAAAGGTGAGGTGCCACCACTGAAAAAGCCTTGTCCCTGGTTGCTATCTGCCTTACCTCAGAAGATGAGACGACATAGAGACCAGGGCTTCAAAAGGGGATCTTAATCTTGGAGCTGGACAATATGGGTGAAGGCAGTTCTTCAAGGTACTCTGGCCCCACGCCATTTACAGCCTTAAAGAAGCAGCACTTTGAATTGTGTCTAGAAACAGATGGGAAACCAGTGTAGATCTTTCAGCACAGGTGCAATATGGTCCTTATATCCAGTCCCTGACAATAACCATGCCACTGCATTTTGAACTAACTGAAGTTTCCAAACAGTTTTCAAAGGCAGGGATGCCAGGGATTAGCAGCTAGTGGAATCAGAATTGTTGTGAGCCTGTTTTACTTGTGTTTGAATGACATCAGGTACCTTCATTCTGGAGATGCAACACAGAAAAGGAGGCAAGTCTCTTGTCTTGCCCATTTTGGCATTCTTAAATTTCTCATGGAAAATTGTATCTTTGACTAATCTCAGAGACACCATGAACAAAAAGGAATATATTGTATAATTTAAATTCCTGTTACATATTGTTTCAGGCTAAGTTGCTCACATGGTTAGGAAGGTCAAAATTCTTTTTCAGATCTAGAGCCAAAGTAAACTAGGTAAGGGTCTTCACTCTCTGTTCTGCCAAACAAAAGAAATTAAATAAAGAATGAGCCATTCAGGAACTAATTTAGAGGCAAGTATTGGATTGAAATAATCTTATAAATTATACATTTTATTTATAATGTTACAGAATAACTTCTCATGGTTATATAGCACAAATATATATATTCTTCTGTAAACTCCAGGAAGATCAGAGCAATTTTACATCTCCCTGCTTCTCTCCAGTCTTTATTCAGAAATAACTTGCAAGGTCACAGAATTTTGTATCAGAGCATGCAGCATACATAAGCAGATGGTTAAGTATTTAAACAAGGCTGGACTGTAAAGTATTTAAACAAGGCTGGACTGTAATGACACCTTTAAATTTATTTGCTGTTCCTAGTATTGTATGCAGCAAGGTTTTAGGCTGATTTTCTATTGAAACAAACTGAACTGAACTGAATATTCTTCTGTGAGTCTGTCAAGATATAAGGCTTCCACACATTTTGCACTCAGCTGGATAGTCCTTTGTACTAGTCATCAATGGCTAGTGATGATGAATGGGGAGTTAATTTCCCATGCAGTATACTTTCTGAGCTGGTGTCTTGAGCTTGGAAGCAAAATCCCTCTTCCTCAAGCTGAAGGATACTTCCATTAATACAACAGAAGAGAGTGCGTTTTGCTGATTTCCCTGTCATACCCCATGTCTGAAGGTGCCTCTGACCTCCAGGAGCTGCTTTCAAGAGAGCACAGTGGGAAGCAGCACTCAAAGCCATTGAAATCAGTACATAGTTCTTCCTGTTTTTCTAGTTTTTATGTTTCAGAATATCAGATGTTGTTGACATACTCAGCACTTTGGCACATATTTAAGAAGTGAGCAAACTTTACACAGACATTCTTTTTAGATATATTTCTCATAGGTATCCTTAATCCTAGAACAAAAAGCTCTTGCAAGTTATTGGATATGTGTTTTTTGTAATTTTAGGTATGGTGAATCGGGAAGTTCTAGAACAAGTGGAACGTGGCTACAGAATGCCTTGTCCTCAAGGATGCCCAGAATCACTTCATGAGTTGATGAAACTGTGTTGGAAGAAAGATCCTGATGAAAGACCAACATTTGAATATATTCAGTCTTTCTTAGAAGACTATTTTACAGCTACAGAACCACAGTATCAGCCTGGAGACAATTTATAAACCCATAGCCTACATACAGTGCACAAATCTGCCAAATGTAAAATATTTTCAAAAAAATCCTTGCTGATTTGAAGGACTCAGAAGAAAGCAAATAGCTGTCATTTGCATGCTTGATGGCTAGCAAACTGGAATTCCAGAATACAGGTGCACAAAACCACTTTTTAAAGTGTTATTCCCAAATATACCAAATGATGTGATATTTGTCTCCCTTATTGTTTCAGGGTCCAAAGAAAGAATACTTTAAAAAAAATGGGTGGTCCAGTTAGCATTACCATGGCAGTGTGGGAGCAGAGCTGCTTAACTCCTTATTTTCTTCTTCTGACATTTCATCCGTTGTACTAAAGGCAAAAACAGCAATTATAGAAACCTCTAAATGGAAATGGTCAAAGGATAACAAAACTTATGGGACCAAACAATTCAATTCCAGTTTTATAGAAATGTCCTGTGATCAAAATAAAACCAATTAAAAAAATATAGTCCTGATTTGGGGGTTATGTTACATGAATTTAATTAAGGTAGGGGAAATGGGATTTTAAAAAATAAAGAGAGCAGACAGTTTATGGTAAACTTGATTAAATACTAGACCTCAGTAGTGAAACTGAATAGCATAATGCACTGTGTTAATACTTTATGTTAATGTAACTGGAAAGTAGCATATGGGCGTTACTTTTTTCCTGCATAGCTTAATTAAGAATGATGAAGTAACTAAAACTATGGTTATGTTAATAGAGTGTAATGTTCAAACTTGAAACCACAAAATGCAATCAGAGGGAAAGTATGAATCTATAATCTTTTGAGATGTGTTCTTTCAAAGAGAAATTTCCAGTGAATCATACCCTGGTTTTGTGTTTGGTTTTTTGTGTGTGTTTATTTTTTGAGAAGAAGAAGAAACAGACCTGTGTGAGAGAAGAATGTGGTTGATTCTTACAAGTGCTTCCAAGGTAAAATGTCACTAGTTCAGGGATTTGTATGGTTTCACTTGTACTTTTTTTTACAAAGTTGGTCATATGTTTATACACACACAAAACAACAAAGTATTTATGGAGAAAAACATTGAAAACATTGAGTAATTCAATATCTTCAGTACTGAGCTAATGGTGGCAAACCATTCATGGGCAAGCAGTCCAGCTTTCAAGCACTACATTTAGGCTCCAACTGAAAAAGAGGAGGAATGGAGAAGGAGGGGCTGTACGTACATAGCCTCCCCCCCCCATTACATGGATAGGTAGAGGCCAGCAAGGGGAAAAGTCCATCTCCCTGTCAAATAGCAGTAAACTGGGATTTTTACTGTACAAAAAGCGCTTTACAAGGACATCACTAGCTAGTGGATCTAATTGCATTTTTGGTTCCCCATTCAGTTAGTGATATGCATACACTAATTTTCTTCCACATGCATTGTCTCCAGCTATATTGGGGCATAGAGGTATGTTCCATAACCTCTGACATATCAAGCAATAAAATCCTATTGATATTGTTCAGATTTACCAGTTATACTCTAAATATTGTTTGTTTTGCACTGCAAAGCTTTCTGTGAACTATCATCAGACAGATCATACAGATTATGTTCTGGTATAACAAATGTAAGTGTTCAGGTAAAATTATGCAATGTTGCTCTGTTTTTCCTTATATATCCCTATCAGATCTTGAAAGGGCTTTATGTAGAAAACAATGTATTATGGGATTGTAATTTTTTTTTAAGTATATGTTAAGGATGGGTAGTTAAAATTATGTTTTCATAACAGTGCAATTGAAACAAAATGACCAGAATACTATTTGATATTGATTGGATTTTAATTAATAAATTGAACAAGTTATTGTAATGAAATCTGTATAGTAAAGAAATAGAAAGAACTAAATGAGTTGATGTATGAAAAATGATTATATATTTTTAAAAGTCTGCACAATTAGCCAACCATAGTGATTTTTTGTCTTTGTAATGTTTAATCTCGACTTCCCTGACAAATAATAATGCAATATCAACACAAACACACTTTTCTATAAATAGTAGTATGTTTGAACGTGTAATTATTTGTCTAAAACATGGCACTGAATTTGTTTTTCAGAACTGAATTAAAAATTAACCCTTAAAAAAAGAAGCTTGTTTAAAAACAAAAAACCTCATTGGCTTCCAAGCTGTTTTGTTTTTAGATTCACAGTGGTAACATCTCAGAACTCTAGAGGACTGAGTTTTCCATTATATTGATGTTTTTATTCTGGGGCTTTTTTAGTAGATTTGAATAGGATTCAGGGTACAGTTTGGAGATGTCATGGTTTAGTTCAAGCCATTTTTCTGAAGGTGTAGGAATTTCTGTAAAGAAAACTTGGTCAGTCCTATCACTCTGAGCCACTAAATTGCCACTAAATATATTTCCCCACCCTGCATTAATAATTAAAAAGCAATAGTTACTTTGCTGCATCTGTGCATTTGGGATATTGTGTACATTAGCAACAGTCATTATATACTTATTCATTGGATATATGAGTTTACACGTATTTACATATCCAGTAGTAATGTGGATACTCCCTTCTACGGTATCCCACTGAATAGATCAGAGAGAGGTCTGCCGGGACAGTATTCATCATCTCCAACAGAGGAGAAAGTGAGTGGATTTATTAATATAACAGTGTTCGCACAACTTGCTGCATGTAGATTATAGGGTTCCCCCCAACCTTTCCTTCCACACGTCAGCTCTCTTGCTAGATAAGGAGAACGTTGCACTTTGTAGCAGTTTCTTGTATGTGCAGTGGGTATTTCCACATATGGATTTGGAATTACAGGCAGAGTTAAGTAGAATTTCTGAGTAACCTTAATTGAAAATACTGGATGTTACCATTTTCTTCTGTGGCTTCCATTCATTTCTCTGTAACCTGTGATGGAGAAGTTCCTGAGAGAGTGCAATTGGGTATAACATGTCAGCCTCTACTTCCACGTCCTACTCTCTAATTTGGTTTGGTTGATGAATTGTGTCCAATGTCTTCTACCACAACTCTTATACATCAGTCAATGTTATACAACTAGACCGCGCATCTCCAATGTATAGAAGTGCCACTGTATATTAAGATTGTAGTATTGCTAGAATACTGTTTTCTAAACCTCAGAGATGCGAATGCAAACTTTTTTACGTATTTTCAGCTAGTATGTTGGTTGAATTTTCAACACTTCCTTTACCGTAATCAATGTTTATCATTTAAGAACGATTTTGATATTTTAATGGAAACAATTATGTAATATTTCTGATCAAAACTGTACAGCAAGCCTTGCCCATCAGTTTTGTCAAAGCTATGTTGTGTGGTAACCTTTCACTTTTTGTTCTGTTTTCCTATCATGCTGTGTTCACAAGCTTAAGTATTTTTTAGTATTTTATTACTTTTGCATAATTAAACTTCCCAAAAATATAATTATTGTGTATATGGCTACTGTTTACCAAAAAAAGTTGAGACCTGTGCAAGAATTTAAGCGGAACCCTATATTCTTCCATTCAGCAAGGAGCAATTATATCTACTTAAATTTTGACTTCTGTTCATCTGGTGACAGAATTCTAAGAGTGGCCAAGAAAACAGTTTAAGGTGGCCCGTTTCTTAGAAACAGGAAACGAATTGTACTGTTTCATTAAGATAATGAAAAGTGATGTTGTTGTCACCTATTACTTTACAATATTCAGAAATGATATAAATATTTGTCATCCTTATAAAGCTATAAAACCAAATACAATCATTATAAGCATTCATTTTAGTTGAAATTATGCTATAAAACCTTGTTGACAAATTATTCAGTTCAGACAGCCTGATTCAGAGAGAACACTTTGTTAGTGTAATGAAACAAAAATTGCAAAACAAAATGTTTTTTGTTCATTGTTAATATGGTTAAATGGTTAAGACGCTGAACTGCAGGCTGTGGAAGGTCAGCAGTTCAGCAGTTTGGGACCCGGGTGCCGCAAGCCGGAGTGAGCTCCCGTCTCTAGTTCCAGCTCCTGCCAACCTAGCAGTTCGAAAGCAAGAAATTGCAAGTAGATAATTAGGTACCACTTTGGTGGGAAGGTAACAGCGTTCCGTGCGCCTTGGTGTTTAGTCATGCCGGCCACATGACCACGGAAACGTCTTCGGACAGCGCTGGCTCTTCGGCTTTGAAACGGAGATGAGCACCGCAACCCTAGAGTTGGAGTCGACTGGCTTTCGAGCAAGAGAACCTTTACCTTTACCTTTAATGTGGGATAGCCTGAAGTTATCTGATGTTTGCCATCAGATGGGTGGTGGATGATCCAATTATTCCTCTCATTGAGTTCCCAACAGGACCTCCAAAAGAATTCCAAAAAGCAGATGCATTGCTGGATGAAGTGGGACTAGCATGGGCAAAAAAAGTTCAGCCTTTGTTGGGTTGCACTGAGACACTGAATGAGCAGCACTCATGTGGCAATAGAACTTGTGCCAGTGGAAGCACTGCTGACAGAAAGGGAAATGGCACAGTGCCCCTCACTACAAGCCCCCCTGGACCATGTGGCATTTTGTCCGTATGTCCACAATCTCCAGCATCATTGTTCTGGAGATCTTGAGGGGTTGCTTGGGAAAGACAACAGGAGAGACAGTGATATATATTGCAAGTGTCCTTACATTCACGTTTTGTTGGACCTAACTCATTGACATCCTTATGCTAAGTCTGTATCCATCAAAGAAAAGAATAATTGGAGCAAACATATGTATGTCCAATTCTAAAATAACCCATTCCTCTTACAGAGTTGCCATAAAACCAAATATCGGCTGTGATCACAAAGACTAAATAATCCACTTTCAATCCACTTTTGAACTGGATTTTTATTGTGTGAACTGGCAAAATCCAATTTGGAAGTGCATTGAAAGTTAATTGTTTATTGTGTGTGATCGCAGCCATCCAGTTAAGTTTGGGCTGAACTTGTTAGCAGTGATTAGCAGAAAGGTTATATAGAGACAGTATGGAGGTCTCTGGCCATTGGTACACTGGGCTGAACTTGTTAGCAGTGATTAACAGTATGGAGGTCTCTGGCCATTGGTACAAGTTTCCTGGAGATTTTAAACGAGAAAAGGAACCTAGCTGGCTGCTGCTTCCTCTCTGAATGTTACAATACATCCTAGAAAGCCCAGCATTCAATATCCTTAGGAAATTTAGAACAAAGCGTTTAGCAAATATGTCTTATGGATGAGTTAACATACCCAGTATGGATAACATACCATAACTAATCCTTTCCTCACACTTATTAGTTCCTCTAATCTCCCACTAGTGTTCCCACTGATGTTTTTTAAAACCCATTACCCCCCAGTCCCATACAATGGTTGTTTCTATATTGTTCCAGAATCATTGTTAATAATGTAGATCCACTGCAGCCCTACCAGGGATAAAGCAGCATTAGAAACTTAATTTTTCTGGCAGTATATCCTGATAGAAAATATGTGCACTTTATGAAACCTCAGGATATTAATGTATAACCATATACTAAGAAGTAAAGATTCATGCAGAGAACTGGAGAAAGCATAAGCAAAGCCAGAAAGGAGTGAATGCAAAGAAAAGGAAGTCCCACAGAGTATCTCCATACTTATCCCCTAATTTTACCGGTATAGCTGCATAGTTCAAAGGATGGTGTGTACCAGCTTGGCTCGTTTTTGTCACAAAGGAAAAAAAGCTATGAAGGTCAAGGTACACCATTAAGGCTATCATGTGCACTCTTATATTTGTAGCTTGAAGAGACAAATTTCTCTGGGCTTGCTCCTAAATGTTTCTTTGTCTTGGCATGAACTGTGCCCCATTTTTTTAGCAAATTGTTACCCCATTTGCCACCTTCATAGTAAGAAATTAGCTAGAGGCCTGTTTCTAGAATGAAACTATCCAAAAGAAATTACCAAATGATTCAATTATTTACATAGGAGAGCATTTTATGAACAGTTTCTATTTCTCCAATTTCAAATGAAACAAACTTGTAATCACTAAAGATTCAGCTCTGTAATCTTGTAATCACTGCATTACTTTGACTTATGAACAATTTATGCATGTTGCTCTCATTCATTTTGTGAAGGAGTCTTTTGACACCTTGATTCATCTTCTACTTGTCAGCCTGCATCAGTCATTCTGGCATTCCAGTTATGGCTTCTAATTGATCTGTTTGTCTGTCCAGAGCATCTACCTAGGGTACTTTTAAAGTTATTTTGTCATAAAGACTATTTGATTGTACAATATAATCTACGTTAAGTCTCAGTAAGAAAGGTAGGCTATGAATAAATAAATACTGGTTCTTAATGGGAAGGGTGATGTCTAATTGTAAGATTCAGTCAAGTTGCGATGTAAAAGTGGGTTGACTTCTGCAATTGATTTTCAAGGTTACAAGGTTGTAGTCAGCTTGTAAAATAGTAGAGTCGCTTCATAATTATTGTACCCTATGGAATGTCCTTTTGTGGGGTTTTACAGGAGGCCATCACTCATTTATAATTGGGCTGGAAGTGCAAACAGGTCACATATGATCAGTTAATAGTGAACAGCCAGCCACTCTCGCCGGTTTCTGATTAAAAGCCAATGAGTTGGTGGCCTTACCAATCAGTGGTTGGGTGCGGGATGGCTGGCTAGACAGAATTAAGGGGCCAGACACAAACTGTTTATAGATAGTAAGTGGATGGTTGGTTACAGGCAGTATTAACTGCTGTTTGATTAAAAGAAACCAGTGGTCTGACAGTCTGGGACTGAAATAAAGACATGCTGGAGGTTGAAGAATCTGAAAAGAGTTAGCTGAGGAACGAATGGATTCTTCAAGAAGCAGTGTATTAGTACCCTAGTGTCTTCAGAGAGCAATTCTGATTAGGGAAAATATACTAGCTTCAGAAGAGGTGGTGTCTTCAGTATCCAGAACAGCCAAGAAAGGGTCTGACCAGACAGAAGACGTCAGAGCAAAGCAAGCAGGGCGGTGTAATTTGGGGTGGGGGGGCATAGTAAGTAAAACTGGCTATCTGAATTCATTAGGGGAATGAACACATGAGAATTGCCACCTCCCTTACCTAAAGTAGCTTTAAAGAAATCAACAAGGTGTATCTGTATTATAAATGTCCACTTAAACAACCGTATTTTCCGTATGAATATAAAATTTTGGATAAAGATGAATAAACCTTTTAATATTTTGGCTCTTGTTATCTCATGGTCTCAGTGTGTCTATCCTGTGCCTAAAAGAATGCAAAGGAATCAGGATATAATAAAGTACATTTTGTTTTTAAGAGTAAATGACCAGTCGTGGGGTGTAAGAGATTAAAAGATAAAATCAATATGTCCAATTCTCAGACCTGGGCAAGTGCTGGAGGATACTTAGTGCTGGAGGATGGAGCTGTGAATTGACAAACCTGAAAAATGCCCGTTTGCAGGAAAATCTGGAAAATGCCAAAAAAGTCACCTGACTTACTTGACTCAGTGAACGTAGTGTAGTGTGGTGGCTAGATTTCAGACTAGAACCTCAAATCCCCATTCTGTGGAAACTCACTGGGTGACCTCTGACCAGTAACCTATTCTCAGCCTAATTTACCTCACATCTGGGCTGAGCCAGCCTAGGCCCTATGCAAGAGGAGGCAGCCCTCCGCCCTCCTAAGACCCATGCAGTGTGAGGGACCTAGTAGTGCGTGGCTCAGGCTGCGTGAAGCGAGGGAGACAGCTCAGCTTGGCTGGGCTCTGCACAAGGTGAGAGAAGCTGTGGTTGGCCATTCTGGGCTCCTGGCCCACTCAAGCCCCACATGAAACCTGGGAAGTAGCCCCCAACTTGCCTGAGGGGAAGCAAGTGGTGCCTGGCATACTTGAGCCACATGCAAGGGTAACGAAAGCAGTAGCCAGCCAATTGGTTGGGCAGAAAGTCTCTTCATTCCTTCCTTTGGGGGAGGGTGCAGGACAGGGGCAGAAAGACTAGCTCTTCCTTTCTCCCTCACTGGGGTGGGGCGGGAAGGGAGGTGCCTGCATGGTGACTTCTAATCTGGAGAGCTGGGTTTGATTCTCCACTCCACCATGTGAAGCCTGCTGGGTAACCTTGGGACAGTCAGTTTTCTCAGAACTCTCTCAGCCCCACCTGCCCCACAAGGTGCCAGTTGTGGGAAAAGAAGGGAAGGCAATTGTAGGCTGCTTTGAGACTTCCTTAAGAGGAAAACGGGGTATAAAAATCAACTTATCTTTTTCTTTTCCAGGGTTTTTCACTCCTAATCCCCCCTGCTCACAGGTTTATTCTAAGGATAAAAGGGAAAGGGAAATTGCTTTGGGTCCCCACTGTTGAGAAAAGTGGAGTATAATTAAAGCAAATGAATTATATAAAACTAGAAATAAGGCCCGTTGTGGAAATAAATACAACGGGATCTAGGAAAGAGGCTCTGGGAGAGTGCTCTGGCTTTGGGCAAACAGTGTCAGCTTCCTGTGGCGACCTCAGCAGGGTATAATGACAGAGTGCACTGTTTTCTCCAGAGGGACTGATCTGTGCTACCTGAAGAGCATTTGTATTTTTGAGTTATCTGTAGCCCTCACCTGGAGAGTGGTAACAATTGTTACCCAGGCTCCACCCCTCAAATCTCCAGGAATTTCCATAGGTAAAGGTGGCAATGCACCAAACAGAGGGGGACAGAGAGGGGGGAAGAAGGTAAGAAGGGGGTTGGAGGGAGGGCTGCAGAAGCATATGCCGGTTTGTCTTGGTGTGCAGGCTGGAGAAGGGAGGGGGGCTTTGAGAGCTTCTACCAGCCATCTCTCTTTGCTGCTGAGAAATGCGGAGTAGGGTCTTGGACAGGTTCTCCGTGGCGTTGGGCTTGCCCCGCGGCAGGAGAAGTGGCGAGTGGATAGAGGGGCTTGGGGGGCGTTGTTTGGAGTGGAGGGCTGGAGGCTTGGAGTTTGGGGATCATTCTCCTCTCTCCCGTATGATCTTCACAACAACCCTGTGAGGTATGTTAAGGTTGAAAGTGTGTGAATGGTCCATAATCCCCCAGGCAGATTTTAAAACATGAACCTGGGACCTGCACACCATCTGTGGCAGTAATGGGGTGACTGCTGGCACCTTTTCCTATCATTTTTTGCCTT
>NW_015175366.1:921711-943588 GCF_001447785.1 Gekko japonicus
CGGGTGCCCGAAGGCCGGAGCCGCCACTCGCCGGTCCTGGAGTTTGTGAGGGGGAGCGAGGCGATCGCCCGAAGGCCGGTCGCCTGGCCGGGATTGCGGGCGGGGGGCAAGGTGGGCGAGCGGAGGCTGCCGTCGTCGCCCATGTTTGAGTGGGCGCTGGGGAAGGCAGCTCACCGAATCAATAGTGCCCTCGTAATCCTCTTCATCGAGCAAAATGAAAATGGCGTCCGGTGAGGTACACAGTCGCAGCAGTTGTGGTGTGGGCGGGACCCGGGCTTTGCCTTCTGATTGGTGGCGATATATGCTGAGGAGCAGTTCCATCAGCCATACACTAAGGGAGTGCATGTTAGAATTAGAACTTTGGCACCCACTACTCAAATATAATAAGGGAGAGATTCAAGATGGGGGTGCAGATAAAAGGTTGGTGGATGAGTGGGAAGGACAGAAGGAGGCAGAGGAAGGTTGAGGGTATGGGTTAGCAGGAAGAGGAAAGCGGAAATAGTGTGGGGAGGTCATACAGGGGGAAATTATGTGCCCCTTGCACGTCCTTGCTGGTTCCCCACTGCAACTGAGCCTAGCAACCAGCAGGAGGCTTAGGAAAGTGGAGACACTGGGGCCATTATGACATCACTACTGTCACCAACATCACTGTGTCACTTCTGGGAAATGACAATGGGTAGCTCTAGAAATTGCCAGAAATGTAATTTTTTTCTCCTACTGCTGCTTGGGTTCCTGCATGTACAATATTTAAGTCACAGTGACTGGAGGTTCCATTCTTGAGTTTGGAAGTGAATAGTTGGACTTTTGTCCTGTTTTTTTGTGGGATTTCCATCCTATTGTTCACATAAGACTGAAGTCTTGATTATGTAATTATGTCTTGATTATGTAATTTAGGCAGCAATCCTAAACAGCTCTGCTCAGAAATAAGTCCTGTTTTATGCAGTGGTGCTTATTCCTGGGAAAGTGTTTGTAAAATGGTAGTCTATACGGCTTACATTTGCATAGCATTAAAGCCACTGTCATAGAGATAACCATATGGTTGCTAGACAATCTCTCCGAGATAAATGGTTTTAACAGAGGTAAATTCACTACAGGCAAGTCCCTTAGTTACGTGCCAATGTTTGGGTTCGGACCCAACATGGTAAGGGCTCCATGTGGTGACCATGGCACATGACACCTTTGCTGACATGCGACACGTGTTTTCAGAAAGTGTGTGGGGTTCTTGCCCAACAGTTTCTGATTGACCATTGGTAATGTGATTGCTTGACCAAACTAAAATAATATTGCTTTAGCAGCAGCTGCCACCATAGCATTGCTTTTAGTCTCTTATTCCTCTTTTCCAGGATTTTTGAAGTTACCCTTCATCTCCCCTGCACTTGGACTTCCATGTGCAGGACTTCCTGGGGGAGGGGGGGTGACTCTACCTCCTATGACTGCCATTTTGTGATTGTGCCCACCACCCTGTGCCAGAGTTCCAAAGATGCCCACAGGCTTGAAAAGGTTGGGGACCAGTGTTCCCTCTAAGCTGAGTTAGTGTGAGCTAGCTCACAGTTTTTTAACCTCCGGCTCACACATTTTTGTCTCAGCTCAGGAAGGAGGGCTCCGGAGCACACTAATTTATACAGTAGCCAAAATGCTCACTCACAACTTTAATGCCAGGAGCTCACAAAGTAGAATTTTTGTTCACAAGAGCCCACAGCTTAGAAGGAACATTGTTGGGGACCCCTGCACTTGCACAGTCTCATAGGCTGAACAAGGTGGAGGATCCCTGCCTTAGGTGTTCCCCACTGTTTAAGGGGGGGGGGGGGGGAGATACCCAAGCGGGTGTTTCCTGCCTGTGTTTTTGTGTAAATTTTTCTAAGTTGTACTAAAAGGAACTTGATTAATCTGAGCAATTTTTGAATCTGGCATGAGGTTTTTAACTAGGCTATAGCTCTAAAAGGAGAGTCTTAATAAATTTATTCCTTAAGGAATAGTATTCTAGACTTGTGTGTGTTGGGGGTGTGAAATTGTTTGCTAGGCAGAAAACACAGCTCTCAACATGTGATGAATACCTTTCCATTATCTCCCTGCTGAGTAACATGAGACACAGGACCCAAACATTTTTGCACACAATCCCATCTCATTCATAGAAATGCACTAGAACAAAGGTTGAGTCCATTGCCACTTTTAAGACCCAACAAAATTTTATTCAAGGTATAAGCTTTCGTGTGCAAGCACACTTCTTCAGATTCAGTGAAATAGAATTTACTCAACCATTACGTATAGGAAGGGGGGGTTAGTTGCCAGGAAGGGTCAGTTAGAATCAAGATGCATAAGTAACTGGGTGGTTACAGCTGAGATTGGATTAAGGCTGTTGTTAAGATCTGTGAATGGCAGTAACTTAGCATACAAATATAACAGTTAAACAGATATAAGAACAAAGACCACCAAGTTCAATTCTGGGTATAAGCGAGAACCAAGAGACTTCACATGTGCAGATGCACACTCCTACAGATAAATTGAAACAGATTTCCTCAAATATTATACATAGGTTGGGGGGGGTTAGTTGCCAGAGTCAAGATGTGTAAGTAACAGAGCAATAAATACAGCTAAGATTGGAATAACACATATGGCAAGACATGTAAATGGCAGCAAATTGGCATACAGATAATATAGGAGTTAACAATAACTAGGGCTCACTTCCTCAGACGCGTGCACTTACATTTATATGCTTACATTTATATATGAAGTTATGAAGAAAACAAAATGCAAACTGAAAGTCCATGAAGTTTTAGGATTAGGGTTGCCAGCCTCCAGGTGGGGCCTGGGGATCTTCCGCTTTTACAACTGATCTCCAGCTGAGATCAGCTCCCCCGGAGAAAAGGGCTGCTTTGAAGGGTGGCCTCTATGGCACTGTACCATGCTGAGACCCCTCCCTTCCCCAAACCCCGCTCTCTCCTGGCCCCACCCCAAAGTCTCCAGGTATTTTCCAACCCAGACCTGGCAAACCTATTTAAGATGTGCAAGAGGAGAGTCTATTCCCAGCAGTACAAAAGACCAGAGACTGGGAGTCTATTCCCAGCAGTACAAAAGATTGCTTCGCATATACCGCTTTGGTGCTTACCAAACATCCTAAGCATATTTACGCTGACTTCAGCCTTATTTCTTCCATGCGATTTACCGCCAAGTAATTGCGTGCCAGAGTGGAGCGCCAAGAGGGAGCCCTTCTCCGCCCCGCCGCACTTGCCCGTCCTCCCGGCTCCTCCTCAGGCATCCGCTTTCTTTCCTCCCCGAATCCCGCCCACGAGCCTTCCACGCCCCAATCAACAGCCAGGCTCTCTCTTCCGGGCTGGAGCCAGGGCGCCGTGGCCGCGGTCTCTCCTCCGAGCCTCGGTCGGAGCGGAGGGCCTCTGGAGCCATGGGCAGAGGCCGGATCACGAGCCTGACCGTCAGCGACGTCCGCTTCCCCACCTCTCTGGCCCACCATGGCTCCGACGCTATGGTAAGCGCGGCCTCTAGTCTAAGCCATGGCCACTCCGGCCGCCACTTGGTGAGCTCTGTGCCCTTGAGGACTTGTAGTGGGTCCGATGCAGTGGGGCACAGAGGTGCTGCAATAGATCTTTCAGCACTGAGATATAAGCTAGGTATGGCCCAGTGGATTGGGGTGGGCTCAAGGTTTCTAATCCTCTGAAGCGCCCTTCTTCCTCTCCAAGATAAACCGGCCGATGGAGATGCATCTCTAACAACTGGGTTGGGGGTATCCTGGGGTGTATTCACATGGTACATGCTTTTCACTCTAGTAGTTTTGACACAGAAATGGGAGAAATTCTGCCCCCCCCCCCCCCCCCCTCCACCAAATTGTAGGCAGTTAAGCACATGATCCTGTTTTATATTGGACCCCTATGTGTAGTTTCTGCTATTTGGGGGTGTTTCTGTCCTCTTCTTTAGCATCCTGACCCAGATTATTCAGCAGCCTATGTTGTCATAGAAACCGATGCTTCTGATGGACTGAAAGGTTATGGATTAACATTTACACTGGGTAAAGGCACTGAAGTGGGTAAGTTGTTCTTCTGTCCCTAATTTAAACTAGACCTAAATCACGGTGAGAGCATGACCGAGTCTAATGCTTGGAAATGGTCTCTGTAAAGTGAGCTGCCATAAGGAGCAGGCTGAAAACGGAGGAGCATTCTTGATCTTTGTACAAATAGGTTACCTATTGGAGTTGCCGTTTTGCAAAACGATGGAGAAGGGGCAGCGTGTTAATTTCTCTGGTCCTGGGTTAAATCTCACTAGTGCGGTAGGTTAACAGTCAGCCTCAAGGGGAGGGGCTGTGGCTCAGTGAGAGAGCACACCCTGGGCATGCAGATCCAGATCCCTGCTTCGCCAGCCAGGTGATGTCAGGTAGCAGGGCTGGGAAGAGCTGGGAGACTAGGGATCCACAGAGATAATACCAGTAATCTGAATTAGTATAAGAAAGCTTCATGTGCTCTCAGGTCCTTTGCTGTACTGCTATCACTAGTGTGTTGTGTTACATGGAGATTCTTGGGACTGTTGTACATGACAGCTCCTGCTGCCAGAAAGTGTTTTAACCACAGTGGTGCCATGTAAGGGGCGTAATATTTAAAAAGCCTTTTCCCCTTGTACATCAGCCCACCCTATGCTGGTGCTAGCAGTAACGAAGATACTGAGGGTGTGTGACACTAATGCAAAGTGCTGTGCACGTGAGAGGCTTTTAAATGCCTTGCCGGTGTGCAGAGTGGCACCACTAGGTAAGTGCTTTGGGGGCTGTCTCCACCTGGTGGCTGTAACTTTTAAATCATCCCTGTTTCTTTGGGCTTAATTTGGGGCTTCAGTAGTTTAACACTTGAGTGTTTGCTCACAAACTTTCTCTGCTCTTTGCACATTCAGACTATGCTCTTGCACATTATGGTTAGAGCAGGAACACATCACGGACCTGTAGGAGGTACCCACAAACATCATTGCTAAGACTCTATGTTGCTGTTGATTTTAAGTATGGGTACACTAAAGGTGCCTTTATAGAGAATTTGCACTCCCATTTTATTTTGAGAAATATTTATCGAGTTTTATTGGAGATTTGCATGACTCAGCTGTATTCATCCAGAAATCTGCTTTACATTTCAAGGAATAATTGGGAGTCATGCATTTTATGCAAGTGTTAGTCTCAAACAGAATAAGGATTCATTTTATTTACTAGCAATATGGGTATAAAATGATGGTATGAAATTATGCAAATATTAATAACATTCAGCTGAAGATGTTTCCACACATAATCAAAAATCTACTCCTTTTCTCTTCATGTCATTTTGCATGCTTTTCCCCCAGTTCAAAACAAACGTCACCCATCTGTTGTGTTTTCTGCTCAGTCCCGCAAACTTTTGGTAATCTGAGTCTCCTTTTGATCACAGCCTAATGATGACAAAATCATAGAGTGTGATCCAGTCAGCTTTTCTACTGTTAAAGGGGGAGAAGGGGATTCTCTCTGACCATCAAAAGGCTATTCTAGGGGTCTTGGGCCCTGCATGGATAAAAACTACACGGGATGGTGGCTGTAGTAAAGAAAGGAATTAGGTAAAATGGAATGAAGAAACTGGCTGGATCCAACCCACCATCTGTTTCATGCTGCTCATCTCAGGTTAGCATTACAGTGTTGCTCAAATCATGTGCCTTGTCTCTCTCTCTGACACTCTTTTCCATTTCTCTCATGTGGCATGAAGGGAGTTTGGTTTGGACTAACATTACTGAATCCCTTTCTTATTTTGCTTCTACTAGAAATGTATCAAGGAGATTAAATTACTTCAGAGTTTTGCTGTTTTCTTGTAAAAAATGACTAATAGGAAGTCCAATCCTGCTGCATGTGAATGGTAATAATTGTGATCCCTAGCTCTTGATTGCACTTGATTAATTGAATGCATAACATTACCTTTCCAGTGGTTCCCCCCTGAGCTGTGGGACACCCTGTCTCCTTAAAATTCACTTTACCTCCTTTTTATTGAAGAGCTGAAAGTTTATTTGGGATAGCTCTTTAGTTTTGAGTCCTGTTTTGTTTGACCTTCTATCTTTTTAACTACTGCTATAGAAACATTATATAACAGGTGATATGCTGCATATTGTTTTATTTTTATGTTTTTTACTATTTACACTGGTTTGGAATGTTGAAATGAAGCTTATACATGGACAGATAGATGGGTGGGTGGGTGGGTGAATGGATGGATGGATACTCCATCTGTATGAAGTAGAATTAGGTGATATAAGAGATCTCTGCCTGAGACCCTGGAAAGCCACTCTAATACTGACCTTGATAGACCAATCATCTGAATCAGCATAAGGCAACTTCATGTATAGATATTTCAGATCAGAAAGATGTCCCTCATAGGAAGATTTTCTTGTTTCATCAAATTTCTGATGGATTTCTAAATTTTAATTGGGTTTCAGTTCCCTGTACAAAGGGCAGGTTTATAAATGCTTTAAGGAATTAAGCAAAAGACACTTAACAAGTGAAACTCATAATTGCAGCAGCAGTACCATATTCAGAGGAGTTTACAAGATATTCCAAATTCTATACCAAGAAGGTTGCATGGACTGAATTTAAATGTCTATTTTTCATTATTTATTGACCTTATTTATAGCCTGCCTTTCTCGCGGAGACTCATGGTGTAAAACACAGTAATCAAATAGCATGAGAAATCCAGTAAGCAATGCAGAGTAATACGTACCATATCTTTATCTCTGCCCTTTACTAGAGTGGAAACATGTAGAACAATGGGTTAAATGTCACATTTGAATTCTTCAACCGTTCACTACCTTTGCTCTAATTTTTCTCAGATATTTGATCATCTATGTTATTTATTACATTGAAGGAGCTCAGGGTGCCCCACATCTTTCTCCCCACCTAACAACAGCCCTGTTAAGCAGTAATAGAATCCCAGGTCACCCAGAGAGTGATTTTCACATTAGAGGGGGGAGATTTGAACCTGGGTTTCCCTGTTCCTAATCAAATGCTCTAACCATTACATCACACTAGCCCTCTAATTTGCCTGTTCTGCTAAAGCTAGTCCTTTGTCATCATAACTCATATAGTATGTAAAGTTGATGAGAGATGGATTCTGCAGACTTGTCCAAAAGCATCCACACGGCGTCTGACAAGTGTGTGGAATGCAATGACAATCTTACTAAACACACTGGTGTGTTTTGCAGTTGTCTGTGCAGTCAAAGCACTTTCCATCCATGTGGTTAATAAAGACTTGGATGAAATCATCGGTAATTTTCGAGGGTTCTACAGACAACTCACCAGTGATGGGCAACTCCGATGGGTAAGATATCGTACAGCATCATAGAATAAAGAGTAAAGTGTGACTGTAAAAGGTTTAACTGTATAATTAATTTTCTTAAGCTAATGGTTGTACTATTGGAAACTATTCCTGCAGGAAAAAAATGTTCCCTTCCTTCTTCTGTTTGTCGACTCATTCTTGTTCAGTAAATGCTCACTGAAGGCTTATTGTGTGCAGATCCCAAAGAATCCAAGAATATTCCTGGGTAGATTCCTAAGTAGGCACAAGATATATATTTTTTAATTTACTTGCCAACATTTATATCCCATCGTGCCTCCTAAAAACCCAAGACAGCTAGCAGTGTCCTGCTACTCATAAAACTATAAAACAATCCACACACATGCACACAAGAGCTAATATATACAAAAAAAAGAGATGTCATTGAATCTTCAAAAAAGAATCTCCTGGCACGAAAGTCCTTCTGAAGAGCAGCAGTGATGGGATCTTTGGGATCTCCAGAGGGAGCTTATTCCATCCTAATATAGGAAAGAAGAGGCATATGAGCAGGTCAGGCCAACAGTGCCAGTCAGGAAAGGCATATTTTAATTGGAGGAGCATAGTTGGTAAACTGGGAGAGAGAGTCCTTCAGATCTGTGGCTCCTATGTCATGAAGAGCTTTAATGGTAAGAAATGGCACCTTCAGCTGAGTCCAGAAGCAAATATGAAGCTGTTTTAAGATGACCTAATTTGACAGATGTAGCTCATTCTGGGTAACAGTCAAGCAGTTTGCATTTTGAACTCGTTGAAGTGTTCCAGCTATCTTCAAGGACAGTCCCATATAACATGCATACAGTAATCTGTGCTTCTGAGAACAAAGCGGGCTTCGGTGTGGTGAGTGCCTGATCACAGAAATGAAACTCTCTCTCTTCTTTGACTTATCCACATGTTTGTTTCATCAACAGATTGGTCCAGAGAAAGGGGCTGTGCATTTGGCCACAGCTGCCATTCTGAATGCTGTCTGGGACTTGTGGGCTAAACAGGAAGGGAAGGTAATAGCTTTGAACAAATGGACAAGACCTTTTTGTAGCGGTCTGTTGTACCTCACAACTGTTCTGTGACTTGGATCCATCACTTCTCAAGTGGAAACATAAACAGACTTGGCATAGGGTTTCTTGTGCAAGAGCTTTTGCAACACGTAGTGATTCCCCCCCCCCCAATATATATATTATAGGGCCCCGAAATTGGTTGTACAAGATCTTACACAAGAAGAAACGCAAGTGAGAATACAATACGTTTGACAGAACAAGTGGCTACCACACTCTTTTCTTTGCATTTCTTTGCACAGGAGTTCTAGTGCAAGTGGAAATGGTGTGCTAGTTCCAACCCTATCTTTGCATATTTGATTTGATCAAGAAATAATACTTTAGTCTGAAATTTATTGTGCACTTATTGTTTCTCCTAAAGTGGTCATCACAGTATTCATAAAACAATTTTCAAACTTGTGTATAACATTTTTTTTGCAAAAGATATTAAGTATAAATATTTATTTGTTTCACAGCTTTGGTCTTACACACACACACCCCTTTTGCTGTTGCCATTCATGATACAAAAAAAAGGCACCTCTGTAACTTACTTGCCTTGACTGAACAGTAGGAATATGATTTTAGGCAGGGCTCTAGTCGGGGGGGAGCTCTCAGGTACGGAGCTCCGGAAGAGAACCTCTAGGGGGCGGGGCGGTCACGTGGTGAAGCCCCGCCCCCTTCTTTACCCCGCCCTCTGCTTCGATCCTCATTCCGTTTGGGAATGAGGATGAAGCAGGAGGGTAAGTAGCCGGGCCTTCTGACACACTTCCGGTGATGTCAGGGGGTGTGGCCTTCTGTCACTTCCGGTGATGTCAGGGGGCGTGGCATATGCAAATAGGTTATGCTAATGAGTTATGCTAATGAGCTCCGGCAGCTCTTTTTCTACAACAAGACCCCTGATTTTAGGTAATATCTGCATTGGTTATGCCATTCAACAAATTCAAAATAAATTTTCCCTTGTTTTGGAATAATAAATAATGAATTAAATGTTCTTTTATGCATGATACCCAAATACAAAGGTGTTTTGTCAGGATTTTGTCAGTATTTGGGAAGGCACAATTTGAAGTAATATTTCCATCTGTTTTAAATTGCTACACATAGTTTATAAAATACAATTTTACATAAAATAGCAAGAGTATTTCAGTCCAGATTTTTTATCTGTTTTGTCCCAGTGAAATAAATAGACTTGTTTCCAAGTAATGGGCACCATCCTACCTTTGCCCAGTGGATGTAGAGAGTGAGTGTTGATTGCTGTGAATGTCCCTGGCAATACTAGAAGTCAGGTTCTAGAAATCAAGTAATGGCAGCCACATATACTTTCTCTGATCCAGCTCTCAGGAGCTGTGTTAAATATAACTCCTTCTTCCAAAGAGCCCAGCCTGGCAGAGTAAGGCAAGAAGCCCCCAATCTGGCACCAGGGCAGACTTGTCCCTTTTACTGAACCTATTCCTGTCTGAACAAGTGACGGGTCCTCTAGTTGTCACATCCATTCTGTATCAAAGGCAACTTCCTATCTTACATGTCTCTACCAGGCCTACCATGAACTTGGAAGAAAGAAAAGAGAGAAAATAAGTACCTAACTGAAACCTGTTCATTGACTAGAGTAACTGCTCTCTGAAGATTGTGCTTGCATATGAAAGCATACATACCTTGAATAAAACTTTGTTGGTCTTAAAGGTGCCGCTGGACTCAAACTTTGTTCTATAGTAACCGCTTTATGTGTTCAAGGTTTCCTGTAAAATAACATCAGCATATATTGTTGTTTCTTTTTAAAGCCTCTTTGGAAGCTGCTGGTTGACATGGTAAGGAGAAAAAGATTCTATTACTGATTTATATTCCTGGTGTGCTACATTAAAAGCAAAAATCTTAGTAGGTATGGAACCATGATTCAGCATTACATGGTTAGTGTAGTGCTTCTAAAGGTAAACGGCTTTATAGACTCCAGTTTACTGTATTATTCTTATGGTCTTCACTTCCTGAACTGTCATGAGAAACTGTTTCTACCTTGAACTACCGCCCATGGACGTCTGCAGAATTAGATGTAAGTTTACCTTCCTACTGATATTAAAAATTCATTTCTTTAAAGTGCAGTAATAAAGAGATGCCATAATCTTCAAGATTAAAGAGGTCTGAGGATTGATTGCAACTGCTGCTGTTCTTAAATTAGTTAGTATGTAATTTGTGATCTTTAAACATTTAAAGCTTTTACATTGCAGTCCTATACAGACCTACTCAAGCCTAAGACCATTAATTTCAATAGACTAGTATAACTCTGATGAGGATAGTACTGATAATGAGATGTGAAGAAAAAGTAAGTAATCTGTTAGATTTTGGGGGAGATGTTTTGACTCTCAAAAAGTGGTAAATACAGATGAGGATACACAATGACTGCTACATCTTGTATTATACAAGATGCACATTTTTTCATTGATTGTATTTCTTGATTTATCTAAAGTCTGTCTTGTAAAGCAAGCTATTTTCAGCATAAAACATTATCATTCTACTTATAGTTGTAGCGTATAGTTGCCTCCATACACTGCATTCATTTCTCAGTGTACACTGTCTATAGCAGAGCCCGGGATCAACAGAACCAGGTTACAGTCAACTAATCCTTTGTTACATCAAGATGGATAGCTATGTTAGTATGTCTGTAGCAGTAGAAAAGAGCAAGAGCTCAGTAGCACCTTGTGGCAGGGTAGCTTTCGTGAGTCACTGCTGAGAAGTGAGAAGTGACTCATGAAATCTCATCCCCTGCCACAATTTTTGTTAGTCTTTAAGGTGCTATTGGACTCTTGCTGTTTTCTGATCCTTTGTTGACACTCCCAGCTTATGCCTGTGATTGACCCCCCCGCTGATTAGAATTCCATTTTGCCAGTACCACCAGCAGGACATTGCCACAGAGCATCTGCACATTTTAATATTTACAAGATGGTATCACAAATAATAAGTTTCAAACTGGTCATCAAATCTTGATTTCCACTACTGTAAGAGCAAGACATAGTCCGATCTCCTACTCCAGCCATGCACAGTGATGAAGATACATGTGACTAGTGACCCTTGATGGGTGTGCATGCTCAATTTCCATCACACATGAAGCTGCATTTGACTGTTTTTTTCTCTCCCTCACATGTTCTGCTTACTTTGTATGTTGGTCTTAAGACCGTAATAATAATAAACTAAACTAAAGCTGCATTATACTGAATCACTGACAACCTGATCCTTACTAAAGGAGCCAAGACTGAACCTGGGACCTTCTGCATGCCAAGCAGGTGTTCTACCACAGAGCCATGTCCCCTTCTTGTTGAAAGACACAACCATAAAGTTCAGTGGGATCTGGATGAAGAATTCCATTGTGGTTGCACATCAACCTGGCCACATATGCAGTTCCAATTCACCAAGGAACTGACACATGGAAGTCTGCCTTTGAAGACAAATCTCATATCCTAGATCGCATTGACTTTTTTTGAAGACTTATACTCTGCCTTTGTGTAATAGCATAGAAATGAATTGGCAATAGGAGATTAGAAATGAAGACAGAGAGAAAATTGTAATGGAAAACTAAAAATTCCAAATTAAAATATACAAAACTATAATACAAAACTAAGAAAAAATCTAAGGCCAGCAACCACCAGGATAAAACCCTAATTAAAAAGCAATAGTAAAAGAGGTGTTAAAACTAGAAAACTGGATTTAGGTGGAAGAGTTCTGCATAAATCATTTGGATTACTCGGTAAAGAGGTATTTTGTTAGTCATACATGTAACTCGTTTCTTCTTTTTCTAGGATCCTAAACAACTGTTATCTTGCATAGATTTCAGATATATTACTGATGCACTGACAGACGAAGAAGCTTATAGTAAGTTATGTTACAGGAACAAAACTTAGTTTATTACAGTCTAACCTGTTGGCCTCTCCAAATAAGGAAGTTTAGAAATGTAATAATCCAGAGTTTCCTTACTGTATTTTCACTTAGGTTAGTAATTTTTGTACAACAGCCATATAGACTGCTACAGTCCCCATATTGCAGATGACAGTTGGAGGGGGGATGAAGGGGGCTAAAAGTTTGAACGATAATGGCTTGAATTCATGACTAAGATGAAGTTTGAACAGAGAAATATAGCTCATAGCTCATGCTCTTAACCCCAGTAATCCAGAAAATCCAGAATACCCACACTAAGGATGTGTATGGTTAATGAAGTCCCATTCACTTCAAATATGCTCTGTACTACAATTTTGCCTTATAAAAAATAACAAAGAGATAAAATTACATTTTGGTTTAAGATTGTAATTTCTCTTTCCACACAACTAGCAATACTTCAGGATGGCCTGGTGGGGAAAAAAGAAAGAGGTAAGCAACAAAGCACTTCTATGCAGGGTGTTAAAATGCTTATTTGCATCCTAGAAGGCTCTTCAGAATCTGGGAATGGAATTTGATAGCTGACTTTCCGCATTGCAGGACACATTCTATGCGTGAAGGGTTTCGGAAATCATATAGGCCTCCTGGCTTCTTTATTGATTAACTAGTTGATTTTTATCCTGCCCATTTTCTAAGGAGCTTAGGATGCTGAGAAAGATCTCTTATCCCATTCTATCCTCTCAGCAGTCTTGTGAAGTAGGTCATGCTAAGTGGGAGTGCATGGCCCAAAGTCACCAAGTGACAGAGTGGGGATTTGAACCAAGGTCTCCCTGGCTGTAGGCCAACCACTATGCTACCCTGAAAAAACAAGTGGTAAATCAGCCTGTGGAATACCAAGGTTGTCATTTGTTGTAAGGGTCTTTCCTTACAGTTGTTTTATTGCAGTTGTTGTAGGGAATTCAGCTGTATTTTCCCAAAGTTGTTGTAAACAAATTGCATTTGACTTCTGATGACATTTTGTATCTTTGTAGAAGAACAAATGCTAAAATATGGCTACCCAGCTTATACCACATCATGTGCCTGGCTTGGCTATACAGACCAGCAACTAAAACAGGTTGGGCTCTTCCACAGTCTTCTCCTTTGATTTCAATGCAGAAACACTTAGCAAACAAACCGGTTTACACATCACCAGGTTCCATTTTAAATTTTTTTGGGGGGGATGTACACACACACGCATATATACATGCATACATATATTCCTGGGGCTAGTTTAGACATAACCATGGCAGTAATATGTGGGTCAAACCCTGGAATCAAGTCCCCATATCATCTACCTTCCTGTAGTACATGGAACTTGAGTCTAAACCAAGGGTGTAGATACCACTTGCACGATCCATACACCACCACCACTCTTCTTCTTCTCCAGTGGACAGGTCTCATGAAAGAGTGAGATTATGTAGTAGTGTGCATGAGTAAATTCTGTTTCATGTTTTACATGAAGGAGAACCACAAGCCCAAGGCTAGCTGTCCTGATCTGATGTACACACAAACTATGCTTTGGGATTGTATGAGTGGGCTGTTACCTTTTTTGAAACAACAATAGCAAAGCCAAGAAACCCAAAAGATTTGGATCCTAGCAACCACAAGCATAGTTCTGCTTGTGAAATGGAGCATACTTATCTCTTTTTGACTTTTGCACCTACTTGCACCTCCTCAAAAAGCTGCTTTTGAAGCCCAGGAGGCTGTCTGGACATGGCAGATGTTGGAACTGGAGAATCAAGAAAAAACCATAGACACCCTCCTGCATGTTAGGAAGCACATTCTGCTAGAACACTTGTAGTCTATGTAGATGGATGGATGGATGGATGGATGGATGGATGGATGGATGGATGGATGGATGGATATAAAATTGAAAGATTCTCTATCTCCTTCACTTTCCCAAGGCAGACCCCTGTGCTCACAAAAAAACTGCTGCTGAGGATTGTGGAACCCTCAGGAACACCGTGGAATGCATCTGTGGAGAAGGGGGGGGGGCTGAAGGAAGAAGGGGGAATCAGCTGAAATCCCTGCTACCCCCTCCCTTGCATGAGCTTTTGATCTCTTCACAGAGATTGCCCCAATTGTACAAGAAGGGGATGGGGAGGGCTGCAATTTCTGTCCCCTTCCTGTTTTGCCCTGCCCTGGGCCAGATCCCACTCTGAGGGCATCTGACTTTCACTAGAGTCTTTTATGGTATTCAGTGGTGCACTGGGAAGGGAAGAGTTGCAAAAGGGTTCTTCACAACCTCATTAAGTTATGGGAGGGTTAAATCCAACCCATTATTAATCTGTAAAACATGGTGTTACACAAAATGGAATGCCCTTTTAACAGCTTAACAAATGCAGCTGAAAGTTTTGGTCAAATGTCTGTTTGCACTTACTATATACATGTATAACTGTTGTAACTTTCTTGGCAGCTGTGTACTGAAGCTCTGAAGGATGGCTGGACCAGGTATAAAGCAGCTGCTGTACTGAATTTCATTTCCTCGATATGCAGAGAAATCCATGATGGAAAAGGCTGGGTTTGCAAGGGAAAATGAAAACATAAATTGCACTGAGGACTAGGGCTACTAACCTGCATCTACAGTGGGTTGTACAAAGGCTGTTGCATGTGCACACATTCTACCAGGAAAGACTTTAGGTTGTTCTCACCTTTGACAGCGCCTCTCTTTATTGAGGTAGAGAAGAATCAATTGAGTGCTGGAATTCAGTCTTCCTACTCCTTAAAAATCAGAAGAATTGCCTCTTGTTCCTAATTGCATATAGTACGCTGGCACATGTTCCGATTCCTCAGGTCTTGAATGCAGCCAAGGACCTACTTTATGCATAGATCATGGATTGCCATTGTTGGATTAAGGCATCATACTGCAGCCCAGCACATAGTAATTCATACTGATGCCACATAGAAGTCAATGGGACTTCGACATGGCATGATTGCACTTGAAATATTTTCCTACCAACATGCTTGGAAGTTTATTACTTATGCGTAAGTAATACCAAAATACAGAACTACCAACAAAACCTTTAAATGAACCATACGTCTGCTGATGCCACAGACAAGCCTCTGTCTTCCACAAGTCCCAGGGATCCTAATGCCCAGGTTACTTGTTCCTGCAGCATTTGAAGTCTTATTCAAAGCTGAAGTAGTAGCACTTCTTGTTGCTACTATCAGGTTTGGGGTGGGGGAAGCAAGGAATTTCTCATGAAAGGGTTCAGTATGGAAGCTTCTAGAATGTAACATGTTCCCTCTGTGGAGGAAGACCCCTGATGATATACTTATGAGCATGGCAAGATCTGTAGTCCAGAGTGGGCCTCATCTTGGAAAAGCTATGTGCCCAATCTGAATTGAATCTAGATTAGTTTGTTTTAGGTGGACATGTTCAAAGTTCTGGGAAAGCACACCCATCACTAATTCTTTTTTATGCTTTTACAAATGGGATTGTCTAAGGGCTTAATGATTTTTTTTTTTAAAAAAAATCATATGTAATGCTGTTCAGTCTCATGAAGTTGATTGCAGAGAGGAAACCATCGTTGTCGACCTTTTATACATCTTTGAGTAATTTATATGTTTTATTGCAAATACATCTCTAGGTTCAAAGTAAAAGTTGGAGCAGATCTCCAGGATGACATTCGGAGGTGCAAACTTATTAGAGAAATGATTGGGCCTGAAAATATACTGGTATATATGTACATGTAAATTAAGGTGTTGTTTTAATAGAAATGCATGTTGTGTATTACTGTCTATCATGTGAACATCAAAATCATCTATGTGTGGTTGGCGATGTTGCTTTTTGAACTGGAAGTAGGCCAACCTCTCTTGTCACATTACACACTGTCAACTCTGAAGCCATGATTTCCAGTTTAGTATCTACTATGATGAGCCTGGCTGCTGTGTTTGCCAAAATATCCTCATTATAAAATGTTTACTTTTCAAATTATGACAAGGGCCATTAAATTCAAGTTATTTAGAACAGGAATATAATTTGGGAAATAAGTGTTGTCTACATTTATGTTAGGCTCTCAGTCAGGGCTGTGTCAGAAATTGATTCTCCCTGGCTTTTGAGGAGTTACAAAGAGTATAAACGTTTCTCTCATCAATCAATTCTACATATTGCAATAAAGATAATTGCAGATCTAGCTTATTAGGAAGTACAGTTCATTGAACTAAGTGGGACTTCATTTCCCAAATGGAACAGTTTCTGATTGGAAAGTACAGTTCAAATAAAGCTTTCCTTTATTCCTCCTGGAACATAAGAGAAGCCAATGTTGGTTCAGGCCAATGGCTCATCCAGTCCAACACGCTGTCACACAGTGGCCAAAAAAACCAGCTGCCATCAGGAGGTCCACAAGTGGGGCCAGGACACTAGAAGCTCTCTCACTGTTGCCCTCCCCCCAAACACCAAGAATACTTACCCCAGTTCCTACCTATACCTTGTGGCTAATAGCCACTGATGGACCTCTGCTCCATATGTTTATCCAATTTCCTGTTGAGGCCATCCATGCTTGTAGCCGCCACGACCTCCTGTGGCAGTGAATTCCATATGTTAATCACTCTTTGGGTGAAGAAGTACTTCCTTTTATCTGTTCTAACCTGACTGCTCAGCAGTTTCATTGAGTGCCCATGAGTTCTTGTATTTTACTTCTTTCTCTACCTGCTCTACCCCATACATAATCTTGTAGACCTCTATCATGTCACCCCTCAGTCGTCGTTTCTCCAAGCTAAAGAGCCCTAAGCGCTTTAACCTTTCTTCATAGGGAAAGTGTTCCAACTCTTTTATCATTCTGGTTGCCCTTTTCTGCACTTTTTCCTTTTTTTCTGAAATGATTTTTATTCTTTTCAAACAAAACATGACAAACAAACATACAAACAGATATGAGAGTAATACTAGTAACACTATACCCTTTAAACTACCTCATACATATATATATCTAAATGCCACTCTTGCTACCATGTTTACTATTTAAGCAATATCTAAACATTCCACTGCTATTTTTCTATACAGCTATCTTTAAATTTTGCAACTCAATAGGTTAACATATTTTCTACTGATTACCTTTTTGTCTAAGCATTCTACAATAGTCTTCTACAAAATACATTTAAATATCATTCCCCTACATCATAATAAGACTCTTTTTCATGCTTTTTGTACAAGTTGTCAAGACATCTGGAATCCTTAAGCCAAAATTAAATCCATTACATCTTTTATAAAAAATTTAAATTTAAACACCTCCATAGTAAAGAAACCTCTAAAAACCCAAGAGTGGGTGTCATACAAATTGCTTTAACAAGATTACAAGCTTATAGCTAAATATTCATATAAATTCATCAAACATGTTCATCTTTTAAACTTCCGCTTCAACCAACTTAAACATCGTCTACTGTGACTTCTTAAAGAGTCTAAGAAATCTTATTTTAAACATTCTTTAAACTTCATGTTATAATAACAAACCATTTTTTATCTTTTGGCTTCCTCAGTCTATAGCCTTTTTTTGGGGCCACAGCCCCCAGATTTGAGTCTGATTCTTCACCAGAAGATGACTCTATCTCAATCTTCCTTCTCAGGACTGCCTTTGTCTTCTTCTTCTTTCCCATCTGTTGGACAGCTGTGCAGGTGCAGGAATTCATTTGCTTTTTCCAGAGTGTAGTTTTTTCCCCATTTGCAAACTTAAAGATGACTCCTTCGGGAAAAATCCATCTGTAGACAATTTGTTTCTTTTGAAGGAATGTGACCAGGTCTTTATATTTACGCCTTTTCTTCCTTATTTCAAATGGTATGTCCTTTAGTACCTTGATCTCTTTGCCCTTGATTTTCAGGGTAACTCCATTGGCCGCTTTAAGAATTTTATCTCTGACATTTCTTCTGGACAATCTCACCATCACTTCTCCTGGTAGATTATTATTCCTTATGAATTCTGTATATGATCTATAGACCATATCAATACCATTTGGTAAAGTATCCGCTTCAATTTTTGCCATTTGTTCCAATGCTTCACACATCAACTTAGTGAGATTTTCCCTTTTTTCCTCAGGAATTCCCTGAAATCTTAGGACATAGCGTGCCTTTTTCATTTGTAGCTGTAGCAGTTGAGACTCGTCTATTTGTCGCTTCTTCTCCATTGTCTGCATTTGTTTTTGCAGCTTTTTAGTGTTGGTGTCTACTTCTTTAAGTTGCAATCCTGTTTGATTTTTTTGACAGTCTCGTTGATTTGAGCTTGATGTTTATCCAGCTTTCGATTTATTTCCGTCACTTGTTCCAGTAGAGGGCGCAATGTCTCACTTAATAGCCTTTGAAGGTCTGCGTTTGTGCCCTGTCTGGGCACAACACTCGCTGGGCTGGTACTTCCGGTGATCTTAGCTTTCGTTATCTTCTCCTTCTTTATGGGAGGTGCCTTTTTTGAGGAGTTGTTTACTTTTTATCAAAAGTTATCACGGTCTCTGAAGTTCTCAGTTACGCTTGGTAAGTTCTTAGAAATTTTTTAATTCAGTCCATTTCGTTTTAAAAGCCTGTCCCCCCTGCTTTTACGATTGAGTTCACTTTCAGTTTGTCTTATCGGAGGGGAGTCCCCTCCCCCCCTTGCTTCCCACGGGGCGGCTTTTGGCTCTTTTCAATGTTCTCGCTTCACCTTAACTCACAGTTCAATGATTATACGATTTCCATATCGCTTAAGTTGCAAAACCACTAGATCACCCGGCGCTTGATCCGGTGTGCACTTCTAGTTCCATTTGGAAACTCCATAGTAGAACCGTCGGGGCATCGATGGCCCCCCCTCGCCGGCCTGGTTGCTGGAGAAGCCGTCTAGCACCCCATGGCTTGGAACCCCTCACAAGGATTCCATGGGGAGTGCGGACAATCGCAACCCCTCGTAGCCACGGGTTCTGGAGATCGTCTCCTGGAGGTCCAGGAGAGCGACCGCCATGGCGAGTGCTGAAACCGGAAGTCATTTTTCAGCTTTTATAACAGGCTAACAGGAGTCCTTTATATGGCACAACATATTAGAGGCTTGGCTTACTAATATGTTTCTTACAGTTGATTGCATTTTTCTTCCTTATTTTAATGGATTTTAGCAACTATTGGCTAGCAGATACTACATTATCAGATTGTTTAGCAACTCAGCAGTACGATGCTAGACTGCCTCATAAGAACCTGGCTCATGTTCTTGATGCTTTCCATCTTTCTCAAATCAACATTATGGTTGTTATAGCAATGCACACAATAGCATCACAGAATAGATTCAATCTGTAACTATTCTCAGATGCTGGATGCTAACCAACGATGGGAAGTGGAAGAAGCCATAGAGTGTGTTACTAAACTAGCTGAATTCCAACCGCTATGGATCGAGGAACCAACTTCCCCTGATGATATTCTTGGGCACGCAACCATTTCTAAGGTTAGAGGGCTTGTTTTTGTCTCAGTATGATGGCAGAGTTGCTATACACTAGAGAACTAGGATGATTTGTGGATGACGGGGTGATCCTTAAGAGAGCTCAGTGCTCAGGCTGAATGAGTTGTCAGAAGTAATTAAAGTAGGCTTTCCACAGAATCCTGTCACATACGTGGCATGTATTCCATTAAATTTAAATTAGTAACATATTTTTGAAAGGCTTCAATAAAAGCTGAAAGAGTAATACTGGCGTGTTCAGGCCAACCAGCAAAGACCCCAAAATGTATGTGACTCACCCATTTTTTAATGTGCTTGGATTAAAAGTTCAAATTATATTAGAAATATTACACTAGCCAAGGATTTGTCATCAAAACTTATTAGGACTCCAGTGGTCTCGCACGTACCTTGTGGCCAGAGTCCAACATGGAGTTCAGCATGGTTAAGCTTCAGTGATTTCAGTGGGAGTTTTGTGTGCATAAATAACGAGTTGTGAATGTGATTCAAGTGTGTTCTTGATGGCAGTGCACACCCACTTATGTAACTGTTCACACCTAATTGGTTAAATGGGGGGGAACAACCCCTGCTAACACTTAATTAGTTTTCCTTCAGTTTTCTGCTAATCATGTAATAGTCATGGAAACATAATGTTTTGGCTTTCTATAGTAAATAGCTGCATTGGGGAAAACTCAGAAAATTGTGCACTTTTATGAACTTTCTTTTGTTTTAGGCTTTGGCCCCACTAGGAATCGGTGTTGCAACAGGAGAACAAGTAAGCATATTTACCCTTTCTTTATTATAACTTGATGTTTTGGAAGCATCACAGTGTCTGTTCCTGAGATTATGGAATTAGTAATCATTTCGTACCTGTCCATCACATTTCTTCTATGCATACTTATTTGGACAATAAAGGAAAGTTTTGTTGAGATCAGCCCATTGGAAGACATTGCTTCTTTGTTGATTCCACAGAATTAAAACTGTAGTTGTCCCTGCTGTCATGGCTGCTGGAAAAGGACAGCTATAGTCACTTCAGTGCCTTCTCCCCATATATACAAATGGGCTCAAGCTAGCCTGTCCCCATGCAGTCATGTATCTGCATATATGATAGCATAGGGAAGACACTGACAAAATTCTTTCATGGTGTACATTCTGCATAAAATATTTATTTATTTATTTGTTTGTTAAATTTATACCCCGCCCTCCCCCGTAGGGCTCAGGGCGGCTTACATGGCAAAAACTTGCTCATAAAAACATCAATACTTTAGTACATTTAAAAACATACTGTACAAATTTAAAACCCAATCAACTAGTAAAGTGCTCAAACTACACAGCGTCCATACCAAGATATCAGAGAGGACAAACCACACACCAAACATCCCCTGGTAGGCATAGTGTAAGAGATGCCAAACAGATGTTCCTCAGATGTTCCTCTTAGCCTCCTAGGGCCCTCGCCCCCCCACATTGATGGTATATAGCGGGGGGGACGGCGGCGGCCCCTAATCGAAAGCCTGGTGGAAGAGCTCCGTCTTGCAGGCCCTGCGGAACTGCACCAGATCCCGCAGGGCCCGGATCTCCTCCGGGAGCTCATTCCACCAGGCAGGGGCCGCCACCGAGAAAGCCCTAGCCCTCGTGACGACCAGTCTAGCATCCTTGGGGCCCGGTATGGTTAGAAGGTTTTGGGGCCCCGACCATAGCACTCTTGGGGGGACATACGGGGAAAGGCGGTCCCTCAGGTAGGCTGGACCCAGACCATATAGGGCTTTATAGGTAAGAACCAGCACTTTGAAGCGGATCCGGTACGCTATTGGCAACCAGTGCAGCGCTTTCAGCACAGGCTGAATATGGTCCCTTCTAGAGAGACCCATTAACAGCCTGGCCGCAGCATGCTGCACCAGCTGCAGCTTCCGGATCTGCAACAAAGGCAGCCCCATGTAGAGAGCGTTACAGTGGTCTAGCCTCGAGGTGACCGTCGCATGGATCACTGTGGCCAGATCGTCACGGTCCAGGTAGGGGGCCAACTGCCGAGCCCGCCGAAGGTGGAAAAAAGCGGACTTGACAGTGGCTGCCACCTGGGCCTCCATTGTTAAGGCAGAGTCCAGGTGAACTCCCAAACTCCTCACCCCAGACGTAGGCACCAAAGGCACCCCATCGAAGGCCGGGAGAGGGAACCCCAATCCTGTCCCGGTCCGACTCAAGCCCAGGACCTCCGTCTTTGCCGGGTTTAGTTTCAATCGACTCAGTCGGAGCCAAC